>NC_081794.1:28487420-28547420 GCF_963082965.1 Carassius carassius
GTATTGAAGAAACATCAGATGACCATGAAACCGATTTACAGGGTACCATTTGAGAGAAACTCTGACAGAGTGAAAGAGCTGCGGTACCAGTATGTGCATGTAAGTCAACTACTGGTTGTCTATCATTGTAACACTATTACAGTAAGACATGGTTACCACTTTTTTTTGTTTCGCTTTATCCTTTTTACCTTCAGAATCCAGCTTTATGTGACTAGAGCATTTTGCCTAGAAATTGTCTTCAGTTTTTCACTCCCTCTTTTTACAGTACTTTAGATCCTCCCTGCAGTATCTGTCTCTACTTGACTGATTAGATTTATTTTTATTCTATTGTAGAGAATAATGGCTTTAGAAGGCAACGAAACCTCTCACATCCTAGTGTTCGTTGATGAAGCTGGCTTCAACCTGGCCAAAGGTCGAAGGCGTGGCCGTAACATCATTGGCCACCGAGCCACTGTGGATGTCCCAGGCCAGCGAGGAGCAAATATAACAATGTGTGCCGCTATATCAGAAAGAGGTGTGGCCACACACATTCCCAGTTTAGGGCCCTACAATACACAAAAGCTCCTCAATTTTTTGGACCACCTTTATACTGATCTGATCCCGGAAAATGAGAGAGGTGAAGAAGGACCTCAGCTACCACATTATGTCATTGTGTGGGATAATGTAAACTTCCACCGTGGCCCACGCATCAGAACCTGGTTCACCACCCATCCCCGGATGCTAATGGAGTTTCTTCCACCTTACTCTCCTTTCCTAAATTTGTGGCCTAACAGAGAGCAGCGCGTCGATGGCCAGGAGGATTAGGATGGTGGCCAGGAAAGAGAGGGTGACAATGGCTACCACTGAAAATATTACTGTACTATAGTTCTGAAACTTTATTTACAGTATGGTAGGCTAGAGTTTTTTCGGTTTTTTATTTGTGTTTATAACTGTTCACATTTACAGAATCCTGTATATGTTTTCTTTTCACAGTATGTTCTCTAATGTTAACATTTCTTTGTACGAATAAAAATGTTTACAGTTTCCTTGAGTATGAGTGGTTTATTGGAGGCTGATTTTACTGTAAAATCTTTTAGTTTTATTCATAGTGGTATTCTGTTGCTAGATCTGTGCCTCAGTGACAAAACGTCTAAGCATTTTGACTTGCAGTGCTTAAACAATGCCAAAGGTATAATGCATTTTGGGGGCATTGACTATTTATATGAGAAGGATATTTAGTTTTGACACATGGATAAACCGTTTTGGGAGATATATGAGCTTTTGCAGGGGATCCATGGTGTTGTGCTAAACCATCCAGGTTATTTTGACAAAAGCACTAAATGAATGCACATGTGCCAAGGCAATTGAGAAGGATCTGTGCTATTTTGACTGTACTGACCTTTTATATGGGAAAGGAATCTGCTTTTGAAGCATGGAAGAAGAGTTTGGGGAAAGATATTTGATTTTGCTAGTGAGCTATAATGTTGAGCAGAACTGTAAGACTGTTTGGCCAAATGACCTTATGGTTTTGAGAATGTCATCTCCGTTTCAAGAAATGAGCCAAACCAATCGAGAAAAACTGTAAAATAATGTCTGTTTCTATTACATTTGATATTCATAAATGAAACTTTACAATTCCAAATCTTGCAAATAATTTAACCTAAATCAGTAGTCTACATGTATGTATATTACAGTTTTTTTCGATTGCTAAACGAGGGTGGGCACAACTGGAGTCACATGTGCAAAACTCTAACTACAGTGCACAGCAGCAGTTCATGTGACCAAACTCTAGTTCGTTTTTCATTGCTTGAACACAGTTTTCAAAACTCTACACACTTATCCCACGACTTTAACCACAACCTGCAAAACACTGTGGATTTACAGCACTTTGTTCAAATGCAAACACACTGCTGTCAAAACTGTGAAGCACACATTCAAAACAGAAGATTTCAGCCTTGTGCCTTTCAAACACTGCTGATTGCAATTTCAGGATTAGCCCTGAAAATTATTTGTTCGAATCACAGTACGTACTTTTAGTTTCTACCTTTTCTTCTCATTACTTTAATTCTGTAAATTACTACAGAATATTGAAGCAAACTGCTAATTTTCATTTACCTTAAAGAATTATGTTCTAAAAATGTAAATAAATCATGTGAAAGAATGTCACTCTTTTCTTTGAAGAAAATATGACTTTGTATGAAGTCACTAAAATTGTTCAAACTGTAAAGATGAAAAGTGAGTATTTTCTGTATTAGTGTTTGATGCTAGTGTTTTTCCTCTCAGTGTGTTCTGAGTGACGGTGTGTGTTATCTCAGTGAGGGTTGTGTGTGGTGTTTCTCCTCTCAGTGTGTTCTGAGTGACGGTGTGTGTTATCTCAGTGAGGGTTGTGTGTGGTGTTTCTCCTCTCGGTGTGTTCTGAGTGACGGTGTGTGTTATCTCAGCGAGGGTTGTGTGTGGTGTTTCTCCTCTCGGTGTGTTCCGAGTGACGGTGTGTGTTATCTCAGTGAGGGTTGTGTGTGGTGTTTCTCTTCTCGGTGTGTTCCGAGTGACGGTGTGTGTTATCTCAGCGAGGGTTGTGTGTGGTGTTTCTCCTCTCGGTGTGTTCCGAGTGACGGTGTGTGTTATCTCAGCGAGGGTCGTGTGTAGTGTTTCTCCTCTCGGTGTGTTCCGAGTGACGGTGTGTGTTATCTCGGCGAGGGTTGTGAGTGATGTTTCTCTTCTCGGTGTGTTCCGAGTGATGGTGTGTGTTATCTCAGCGAGGGTCGTGTGTGGTGTTTCTCCTCTCGGTGTGTTCTGAGTGACGGTGTGTGTTATCTCAGTGAGGGTTGTGTGTGGTGTTTCTCCTCTCGGTGTGTTCTGAGTGATGGTGTGTGTTATCTCAGTGAGGGTTGTGTGTGGTGTTTCTCCTCTCGGTGTGTTCTGAGTGATGGTGTGTGTTATCTCAGTGAGGGTTGTGTGTGGTGTTTCTCCTCTCGGTGTGTTCCGAGTGACGGTGTGTGTTATCTCAGTGAGGGTCGTGTGTGGTGTTTCTCCTCTCGGTGTGTTCCGAGTGACGGTGTGTGTTATCTCAGTGAGGGTTGTGTGTGGTGTTTCTCCTCTCGGTGTGTTCCGAGTGACGGTGTGTGTTATCTCAGTGAGGGTTGTGTGTGGTGTTTCTCCTCTCGGTGTGTTCCGAGTGACGGTGTGTGTTATCTCAGTGAGGGTTGTGTGTGGTGTTTCTCCTCTCGGTGTGTTCTGAGTGACGGTGTGTGTTATCTCAGTGAGGGTTGTGTGTGGTGTTTCTCCTCTCGGTGTGTTCTGAGTGACGGTGTGTGTTATCTCAGTGAGGGTTGTGTGTGGTGTTTCTCCTCTCGGTGTGCTCTGAGTGACGGTGTGTGTTATCTCGGCGAGGGTCGTGTGTCGTGTTTCTCCTCTCGGTGTGTTCCGAGTGACGGTGTGTGTTATCTCGGCGAGGGTTTTGTGTGGTGTTTCTCCTCTCGGTGTGTTCCGAGTGACGGTGTGTGATATCTCAGTGAGGGTTGTGTGTGGTGTTTCTCCTCTCGGTGTGTTCCGAGTGACGGTGTGTGATATCTCAGTGAGGGTTGTGTGTGGTGTTTCTCCTCTCTGTGTGTTCCGAGTGACGGTGTGTGTTATCTCAGCGAGGGTTGTGTGTGGTGTTTCTCCTCTCTGTGTGTTCCGAGTGACGGTGTGTGTTATCTCAGCGAGGGTTGTGTGTGGTGTTTCTCCTCTCGGTGTGTTCCGAGTGACGGTGTGTGATATCTCAGCGAGGGTTGTGTGTGGTGTTTCTCCTCTCTGTGTGTTCCGAGTGACGGTGTGTGATATCTCAGCGAGGGTTGTGTGTGGTGTTTCTCCTCTCAGTGTGTTCCGAGTGACGGTGTGTGTTATCTCAGCGAGGGTTGTGTGTGGTGTTTCTCCTCTCTGTGTGTTCCGAGTGACGGTGTGTGTTATCTCAGCGAGGGTTGTGTGTGGTGTTTCTCCTCTCTGTGTGTTCCGAGTGACGGTGTGTGTTATCTCAGTGAGGGTTGTGTGTGGTGTTTCTCCTCTCTGTGTGTTCCGAGTGACGGTGTGTGTTATCTCAGCGAGGGTTGTGTGTGGTGTTTCTCCTCTCTGTGTGTTCCGAGTGACGGTGTGTGTTATCTCAGCGAGGGTTGTGTGTGGTGTTTCTCCTCTCTGTGTGTTCCGAGTGACGGTGTGTGTTATCTCAGCGAGGGTTGTGTGTGGTGTTTCTCCTCTCTGTGTGTTCCGAGTGACGGTGTGTGTTATCTCAGCGAGGGTTGTGTGTGGTGTTTCTCCTCTCTGTGTGTTCCGAGTGACGGTGTGTGTTATCTCAGCGAGGGTTGTGTGTGGTGTTTCTCCTCTCTGTGTGTTCCGAGTGACGGTGTGTGTTATCTCAGCGAGGGTTGTGTGTGGTGTTTCTCCTCTCGGTGTGTTCCGAGTGACGGTGTGTGTTATCTCAGTGAGGGTCGTGTGTGGTGTTTCTCCTCTCTGTGTGTTCCGAGTGACGGTGTGTGTTATCTCAGCGAGGGTTGTGTGTGGTGTTTCTCCTCTCTGTGTGTTCCGAGTGACGGTGTGTGTTATCTCAGCGAGGGTTGTGTGTGGTGTTTCTCCTCTCTGTGTGTTCCGAGTGACGGTGTGTGTTATCTCAGAGAGGGTCGTGTGGAGTGTTTCTCCTCTCGGTGTGTTCCGAGTGACGGTGTGTGTTATCTCAGTGAGGGTTGTGTGTGGTGTTTCTCCTCTCAGTGTGTTCCGAGTGACGGTGTGTGTTATCTCAGTGAGGGTTGTGTGTGGTGTTTCTCCTCTCTGTGTGTTCCGAGTGACGGTGTGTGATATCTCAGTGAGGGTTGTGTGTGGTGTTTCTCCTCTCAGTGTGTTCCGAGTGACGGTGTGTGATATCTCAGTGAGGGTTGTGTGTGGTGTTTCTCCTCTCAGTGTGTTCCGAGTGACGGTGTGTGTTATCTCAGCGAGGGTCGTGTGTAGTGTTTCTCCTCTCTGTGTGTTCCGAGTGACGGTGTGTGTTATCTCAGCGAGGGTTGTGTGTGGTGTTTCTCCTCTCTGTGTGTTCCGAGTGACGGTGTGTGTTATCTCAGCGAGGGTCGTGTGTAGTGTTTCTCCTCTCTGTGTGTTCCGAGTGACGGTGTGTGTTATCTCAGCGAGGGTCGTGTGTAGTGTTTCTCCTCTCTGTGTGTTCCGAGTGACGGTGTGTGTTATCTCAGCGAGGGTTGTGTGTGGTGTTTCTCCTCTCAGTGTGTTCCGAGTGACGGTGTGTGTTATCTCAGCGAGGGTTGTGTGTGGTGTTTCTCCTCTCTGTGTGTTCCGAGTGACGGTGTGTGTTATCTCAGCGAGGGTCGTGTGTAGTGTTTCTCCTCTCTGTGTGTTCCGAGTGACGGTGTGTGTTATCTCAGCGAGGGTCGTGTGTAGTGTTTCTCCTCTCTGTGTGTTCCGAGTGACGGTGTGTGTACACTGAGTCTGTTTTGAGCCGTGTGTTAAGAGTTGTGTTGCCTGGAATGTGTTTTGCAGGTGATGTGAACTGTTTAGCTCAGGTGACTGTAGTAAGAGTTTTGCACATGTAGCTCCAGTTGTGCTCACTGTCGTTTAGCAATCGAAAAAAACTGTTAATATTTTAATACTTAAAAATAATAACAATGTTAGAAATAGAAGGGAAAAAAATTCTAGAAACTCACAGGTAAAAATGTCAAACTGTGGACTTAATATTAACATTTAAAACTTTGCATTTGGAACCATATTCTTTGTTATTCAAACTTTATTGAACAATAAAATACTAATTTAACAATAATTTAACATATTTAATTTAACAAAAAAAAAAACAAAATAAAAAAATTAAATTTGAATTAAAAAAAGTATTACATTATATTTAAAAAAAATGTAACTTTTAAATTATAAATCGTAAATGCAAATATTTTTTTAAACCAGTAATGTATTTATTTAATACTTGTAGCACCTAAAAATAAACTAAAAATGAAACATTTATAGAAAATAATACTAAAGTAAACTACAAAAATTTAGAAATAAAACCTAAACCAAAAACACACAAATAAAAAACTAAACTTGCACATGCAAGTATTTTAAATGTATAAAAGCTCATACAAATATAACAAATACATATTATATATACTAATATATGTAATTTATTACATTTATTTCATTGTATTTTTATTATTCCTATTTTTATGGTTCTACTTTAATAATATTTAAATGTATTTACTGAATTAAAATATATATTTGTTTTATGTGATTATCATCAAAAGTTATTCTCGGTGTCTCCTTATCTCTTCTATGCAGTGTGTGTGTGTGTGATGGCTTGTCATATTGAGTGTTTATCCTCTGGTATCTTGAAGAGAGTGTCGTTACTGTCAGTGTTTTGACAGGAAATCTTTCATCCGTTTGCTTTAATAAACTTTCATCATCCTGTCCTTACACTGTAAACATGATGTCATTTCCTTCACGCTGCAGTTCTGCAATGTCACAAGAAAAAACTGTGGATTTCAAGCGTGAAAACGAAAGGCACAAAACTAGTCTAAACTACATTGTGCTGCAGTTTCCACACCATTAAACTTCACAACCACGTCTGCAGACTCAGATTAAGACAAGCTCCAAACTACCCACTCTCTCTCTCTCTCTCTCTCTCTCTCTCTCTCTCTCTCTCTCTCACACACACACACACACACACACTCTCTCTCTCTCTCTCTCTCTCTCTCTCTCTCACACACACACACACACACACACTCTCTCTCTCTCTCTCTCACACACACACACACACAGACACACACACACACACACACACACACACACTCACAAACACACACGGCTGATTGGAGAAGTGCTAATTTTCAAACACACTAAACCTAAAACAAAACTTTCTGTATTTTTGCCCAAAGAACTAACAAAACATTTTTATACACAAATAAGTATTTTCCCCATGTTTTTGCAGATTTTTTACAAATTATTTATGGATACAATTATGTCCCCAAAATAAAGTAGTAAAATTATTTAATGAATATATATCTTTAAATATTTTAACGTTATATGATTTATTTAACATTATTGTTTAATTAATATTATGAATTATTAAAATATCAATATAAAAAATATCAGTGGTGGACAAAATGATCAGAACACTAATATTTCCAGCAGATAAAACTAGTTTTAAGTCAGTTATTTCTATCTTTTGCTGTAATGTGTCAGTAAGAAATATCAGTATACATTAATTTGTCAGTAATTGTAAGAATCCAGTGTGATTTGTGTTTGTGCTACACACAGAGATGTGATCTGATTCTGTTTCTTCATGTCACTCCACACAGAAAAACTGATCAGTTAAATGGATTTTAGGCACCAAATTACAACATGATGTGCCCAGAAACCCTGTGAATAAAGCCTCACCTGTGACCAGGCTCTGGTCCTCCACTGATACGGGCAGGTGCTGCTGTTACAGGCTCTGCGGGTCTCAGGACGCTCCTCGCTGCAGTATTTGGTGTGAACGGGTCTGTTGGTGCCGTTCTGGAGCGACTGCATGCACTGGACAACACGAGACTGATATCCCAGCTTCCCGCAGGATGTACTGCACAGACCCCACTCCTCCAGCACCCACCTGCACACAAACACACACCTCGCTCAGGCTTCATTCGGGTCTCAGGTCCAGACAATTAAAATAACTGAACATTTAAATAAAATAAAACAAAACAAAAATGTATACAGTAACTCCGCCCCCCCCCCCCCCCCCACACACATATTAAAGTGCAAAGAAATATAAAAACCAATAGGTATAACTATACAATACATTCTCATTAGTTAACCTTAGTTAACGCATTAACATTCACAATAGCTACATTTGTGACAGAAGTTATTATTCTTTGTTTAAAGATACAATTGTTAGCTCGAGTTCGTTAAATAACAGAGTTTGATTTTAATGTGTTATTAAATATAAAAATGACCTAAGATTAATTCATTTTGAGAAGAATTGTTCATTGGCAGTTTATGTTAACTAATGAGTTAATTAATGGAGCCCTGATGTAAAGTGTTACCGAACAATAACGATTCAAAACATTTTCAAACAATATCTAGGGTATATTGTAGTCCAGATTAAAATGTGAAAAAGTCTGAAAATAAGCAGCCTATTGGTTGAATTGTTGATTAATTCCAAATTAATAATGATCCACATATAAATGTAATGAGATTTACAAAAAATAAACATAGACAAATAAATAGAATGAGAGCCACAAATAAATCTTACAGTTTCACAAACATGAATTAAATTTGCAAAAAATAAATAAATAAAATGAGATTTGCATATAAAAACATATTCCCAGATATCTTTTAATGTCACAAACACAACTTGGCATTGATTTGTGGATCGGTCGCTGTGCATTTATGAATCACTGCAAGCATTGGTGCATTTTGAAACATTTCAAGACACATTTAGTCTCAGGTGACTCACGTGGGCTGGCTGCAGCTGCTGGTGTTGTAGCGTTTCCGGATGGGTTTGGGCTTTTTATTGACCTCACAGAAGTGCCTGTGAATCGCTCTTCCTCCGACAGCCGTATTTAGTGTACTGGACTTCTGAGGAACACGTGTGCATTAATACTTACAAAGTGCAGTCAAACTTTTGGAATAATTATGATTTTAAATGTTTATGAAAGAAGTATCTTTTGCTCACCCAGATGCATTTTTTTGATAAAAATACACTCAAAACTATGGAAGCTTTTCTCTGCCACGGAATAAAAATGGTTATTGCAACTTTCTATCTCACAGTTCTGATTTGTTTTTCTTGTCAGTTTACATCTCTTAGTTGTGACATGGACTTTTTTCTCACAATTGTGAGTTTACATCTCTAAGTTCTGACGTGGAATTTTCCTTGCAATTGCGAGTTTACATCTCTAAGTTCAGACGTGGAATTTTCCTTGCAATTGCGAGTTTACATCTCTAAGTTCTGACGTGGAATTTTCCTTGCAGTTGCAGGTTTACATCTCTAAGTTCTGACATGGAATTTTCCTTGCAGTTGCAGGTTTACATCTCTAAGTTCTGACATGGAATTTTCCTTGCAATTGCGAGTTTACATCTCTAAGTTCAGACGTGGAATTTTCCTTGCAATTGCGAGTTTACATCTCTAAGTTCTGACGTGGAATTTTCCTTGCAGTTGCAGGTTTACATCTCTAAGTTCTGACGTGGAATTTTCCTTGCAGTTGCAGGTTTACATCTCTAAGTTCTGACGTGGAATTTTCCTTGCAATTGCGAGTTTACATCTCTAAGTTCTGACGTGGAATTTTCCTTGCAGTTGCGAGTTTACATCTCTAAGTTCTGACGTGGAATTTTCCTTGCAGTTGCAGGTTTACATCTCTAAGTTCTGACGTGGAATTTTCCTTGCAATTGCGAGTTTACATCTCTAAGTTCAGACGTGGAATTTTCCTTGCAATTGCGAGTTTACATCTCTAAGTTCTGACGTGGAATTTTCCTTGCAGTTGCAGGTTTACATCTCTAAGTTCTGACGTGGAATTTTCCTTGCAATTGCGAGTTTACATCTCTAAGTTCTGACATGGAATTTTCCTTGCAATTGCGAGTTTACATCTCTAAGTTCAGACTTGGACTTTTTTCTCACAATTGCGAGTTTACATCTCTAAGTTCAGACGTGGAATTTTCCTTGCAATTGCGAGTTTACATCTCTAAGTTCAGACGTGGAATTTTCCTTGCAATTGCGAGTTTACATCTCTAAGTTCTGACATGGAATTTTCCTTGCAATTGCGAGTTTACATCTCTAAGTTCTGACGTGGAATTTTCCTTGCAGTTGCAGGTTTACATCTCTAAGTTCTGACATGGAATTTTCCTTGCAATTGCGAGTTTACATCTCTAAGTTTTGACGTGGAATTTTCCTTGCAGTTGCGAGTTTACATTTCTAAGTTCAGACGTGGAATTTTCCTTGCAATTGCGAGTTTACATCTCTAAGTTCTGACGTGGAATTTTCCTTGCAGTTGCGAGTTTACATCTCTAAGTTCAGATGTGGAATTTTCCTTGCAATTGCGAGTTTACATCTCTAAGTTTCCTTGCAATTGCGAGTTTACATCTCTAAGTTCAGACGTGGAATTTTCCTTGCAATTGCGAGTTTACATCTCTTAGTTCAGACTTCGACTTTTTTTTGCAATTGCGCGTTTACATCACTAAGTTCTGACATGGAATTTTCCTTGCAATTGCGAGTTTACATCTCTAAGTTCAGACTTGGACTTTTTTCTCGCAATTGCGAGTTTACATCACTAAGTTCTGACGTGGAATTTTCCTTGCAATTGCGAGTTTACATCTCTAAGTTCTGACGTGGAATTTTCCTTGCAATTGCGAGTTTACATCTCTAAGTTCAGACTTGGACTTTTTTCTCGCAATTGCGAGTTTACATCACTAAGTTCTGACGAGGAATTTTCCTTGCAATTGCGAGTTTACATCACTAAGTTCTGACGTGGAATTTTTCCTTGCAATTGTGAGTTTACATCTCGAAGTTCTGACGTGGAATTTTCCTTGCAATTGCGAGTTTACATCACTAAGTTCGGACTTGGACTTTTTTCTCGCAATTGCGAGTTTACATCTCTAAGTTCAGACTTTGACTTTTTTCTCGCAATTGCGAGTTTACATCACTAAGTTCTGACATGGAATTTTCCTTGCAATTGCGAGTTTACATCTCTAAGTTCAGACTTGGACTTTTCCTTGCAATTGCGAGTTTACATCACTAAGTTCTGACGTGGAATTTTCCTTGCAATTGCGAGTTTAAATCACTAAGTTCTGACGTGGAATTTTCCTTGCAATTGGGAGTTTACATCTCTAAGTTCTGACGTGGAATTTTGCTTGCAATTGCGAGTTTACATCACTAAGTTCAGACTTGGACTTTTTTCTCGCAATTGCGAATTTACATCACTAAGTTCTGACGTGGAATTTTCCTTGCAATTGCGAGTTTAAATCACTAAGTTCTGATGTGGAATTTTTCTCGCAATTGTGAGTTTACATCTCAAAGTTCAGACTTGGACTTTTTTCCTCACAATTGCGAGTTTACATCTCTAAGTTCGGACGTAGACTTTTTTCTCACAAGTTAAATTTTATACCTCTGTGTTCTAACAATGACTTTTTTCTCGCAATTGCGAGTTTACATCACTAAATTTGGATGTGGACTTTTTTCGCAATTAGAAAACAGTTGTTTTAATTTGTAATAATATTTCATATTATTACTCTTTTTACTGTATTTTTGATCAAATAAAATCTGCCTCGGTGAGCACTAGAAGCTTCATTCAAAAACTTTGCACATGATTTCAAACTTTTGTAATAAATATCAGAGAGAGTTGAATGGCACACCTCCACCGCAGGGTTTGGAGCACTGCGACCAGCTCTTCAGCGCCCACTCATACGTATCCAATTCGGCCAGCAAAACATTGTTGTTGGTGATGACTGGCAGAAAATCTTCATGAATGATGTATTTGTAGCTCAAACTGATCTTGGTGTCCTCAGCCTGCAGGACGACCTGCTCAGAGTGACAATCTCAACACCTGCCGCATTAACTCAATCAAACTCCATAAGTGTTTCTCACTGAGCTAGATGCAAAAAAGTGAGACAAACAGTGTTTTCACACTGAATGCGAAACGACTGATTGCCTTACATACTTACGACTGATATGTATCTCGTCAATGTTCTGCTGCTCAATATACAGCATTAAATTAAGATACATAAAGTTTGGTTCCACACCAGAAACACAAACGTTCTGTAATGTTTACAAGAGTGCATCCTAAAATATAATTAGAGGTACATTTAGCCTCAAACTACACTTGAACATATATGTAATCATGTAATGGTAAATGGTAAATGGACTGCATTTATATAGCGCTTTCAACAGACCACATGACCATCCAAAGCACTTTACAAGTTGCCTCACATTCACCCATTCACACTCATTCACACACCGACTGCGGTGTCAGCCATTCAAGGCGCCATCCAGCTCGTCGGGAGCAGCTGGGGTAAGGTGTCTTGCTCAAGGACACCTCGACACTTGGTCAGGTGGAGCCGGGGATTGAACCACCAACCTTCCCGTTTGTAGACAACCTACATGAACCACTGAGCCGCAATGTAATAACTTCTGATTGTGATCTATTGTTGATTTTGATTCTATAATAGGCAGATGTGCACTCTTTGTATGTTTAATAACTCTACACTGCTTATCATTGGTCATAAACAAACTTTATTTTTATAAAAATACCATGAGCTGCATACAAAACACATACAGAGAATATATCATCATAATCATATGTCTTGCTTTCATAATTAATGTGTAAAACCACATTTCATTCAATTTCTAGAGATGTACAGATAGAACGTGCTTTGATTCAACAAACGTGCATGTGGAAGAAATGGACATGTCCAGTGTGAATAGTCCCAGAGGGATCTATTGTTTTGATTCAAAAGTGTCATCGTGCCAAACATTTGCGCCAAATTTTCACGTACAGTGTGAAAAGACCTTTATGCCGCTCTTACCAGCACCACGATGCCTTCGTGCAGTGGCCTGACGGTCTTCAGCGACTCTTTGCTGTTTGCCACAGAATATTCCCACTCCAGGCCGTTCTCAATAAAAGTCTTTGACGTGATTTCTTCTCCCTTGGTATTCAAGATAAAACTGCCAGTGACCTGATTTTTAACAGCTGAGGAATGCACGCACGGACATAAAACAAAGAAACAACTTTAGAGGAATATTATGGGCTCAAAACGACTTAAACACTATTAACAGCATCAGTGGGATTCTGTTTATTACCAGAGAAAATCATTTTAACAGAGAAGGGCTGAAGATAAAACGTTGTGCAAAACATACTAGCTTTTAAAAAGTAATAAATGTTTCAACTATAATGTGCAACATTTCATCATATTATGTTTTATGCAAGATATTATACTACTTATACTATTTTATTTTTATTTTATATACTATTTTAAATTACATTTTATATTTTCAGTTTGAATTTAAATATAAATGTTAGCATTTCTTAGTTTTATATATATATATATATATATATATATATATATATATATATATATATATATATTTTTTAGATATTACTATTTAGTTTATTCATTATAGAATGATAAATGTTTAAAACTGTAGTATGCTACATTATATTATATATTTATCTTTTTCTATTTCAAATATTTAATTTCATTTTATGTAAGATATTATGCTACTTATATTTTATGATACTGTATTTTATGTAGTAGGTTTTTGTTATATATATATATATATATAGTGTACATGTTTTTTTTAAATAGTTCTATTTAGTTTTCATTTATTTATGTTCCAGTTTTAGTAATTTTCCAATAACATGCAGTTTTTTTAAAAACAGCAGGCTTTATAGAATGATAAACATTTAAAACTGTGGACTGCTACATTGTATCATATATTTATCTATTTATTCTATTTTAAATGTTTCATTGAATTTTGTGTAACAAATATCTTTATTATCCAATATTACTTCTATCTTATATTAGTTTTTGTTAATATTTTTGTTTCAGTTTTCATTTCTAGTTCAAGTTTTTGTCCCTTTAAGTAATGTTTTTTTTTCATTATTAGTGATTTATTACTTAAATTTAAACGTATTTTATTTCATTAAATTGTAAAGTTTAAATTTCTACATTTTATTTAGACTTTCATCTAATATGTGTGTATTTTGTTTTTATTTTCGCTTTTATTTCACTTCATTTATTTATTTATAAACCACTTTTCACAGCACATTAATAAAAGAAATGAATACTTTTTTAATATATAGTTTTATTTTTAATTAACAACAATGCTATATATATCATACTATAAAGTCTATACTACAAAGTACACAAATAGTAAGAATACTATACTATTCTGAACACAGACAACATCAATCCATCTGCATGTTGTTCTACAGTCATAAAATACATTTTCACATTTAAACACTTCATATTTTCTATGATAATAAATCCTTCAGCAGAAGCTGAACTTGAGCTCAGGGATTTAAGTCAAAGAAAATAAAGAAATACAAAACATAACCATTAGAACAAACTGCTTAAGCCAAGCTGGGAGATGTTTGGGAATCTAAAATGGCACACAAAGCATGATGGGAAGGCTGTAATTGGTTTCAATAGGATGCATAGCTGCCCTGGGCTTTTGTTGCTGGAGAAAAGTATTGATTCATACTGAAAAATGCACAGGTACAAACTCACCAATCACATGAGGCGACGTTTCCTTCTCCTCGATCACAGTGTGCCGAGCTCCAGCAGGAATATCAAACATCTTCAGCAAACCTGACAGACAGAGCGAAAGCTCAATTGATCATGTTTGCAATGCAAAGATTATGAACTGTATTTTGCTTAAACCAAATGAGGCATATTTAGCACTAATTAAGTTATTTGCATAATAATAAAACAGTTTACCACACAAATTCTCACTACTGTGCCAAATTATTCTGATTTTAAAGTGAAATTGCTTTTGTGAGATTCATCCAGACGTGACAATATGAAACATGGAGCTGCTGAAGAGAGGTACAGAGCTGATCTTTAAGCTTGGCTCGAATCGTTTTACATGTTTGACAAGAAACAATTCGATAGAAGAAAAGGTCCTGCTTACATTTCATCCCAAAATCATAAATTATTTTTGAGGTCTTACTAAAGAAGTAATCTGCACAAAATAAATCAAATTCTAACACACACATTTTCATTACTTTTACAAAAAAAAAATTTTTTTTTTATAATTTTGGAGTAAAATATGAACTAGTTTTAATATTTTGATTTGTCTATTTCTTTTCTAATATTTCTATTCAGTTTTACATTATAATTTTTTTCTTCAGTTTTTGTAATTGTAGTATTCCATTTAAACTAAATGTTTTCAATCTAATATTTTAATAAAAAGCTTTTTAATAATTTTGTAAACATTTTTTAATTTATTTTCAGTCAGTTATGACAGCATTTAAAATCTTACAATCTAAAAATTCTCATCTAACATGTATCTTATCTCAATTTCGTTCTATTTATTTCGTTCTTATTTATATGTACAAAGCACTTTTTTCCAGTATTAATGAAATGTATTAATTAATTAATGAAAATGTTTTTAATAGTTATACTATACAGACACTGTAAAGTCTATATACTACAAAGGTCACAAATATTAGGATGTTGTTTTACTCTTTGTACTTCACATTAAAACACTATATTTTTCTTTAAAAAATTAGGCTCTCTATGTAAGATATGATTCTCACCAGACACTCTCCTCGAGCGCAGATGCTGAACGGATCTGTGTAACTGCAGCGTGTCCCATCATGCATCACCTGGTTCATGAACACGACTTCATCCGTCACACTTATGAGCCTCTGAAATACACAAACAACCACCAAGTGTCTGCTAAATGACCACCTACTTACTGTCAAGAGTTCACAGCTCGTGAAATGCATATGAGAGATGTACAAAAGAGAAATGTGTCTCAAGGTGAGCTATGATCAACTCACAGAATATGCTAAAGAGAAGCACAATGAGAGTCAGCTGCATTGAACAGTGAGACATTACCGTAATTAAAGCCTTCACAGAATATTGGTGCATGCATAAAGGTTTTTTCTCTTCGTGTATCTCTGCTCCTCAGTCTATCTTTGTCTCAGTTTCTTATTTTCTGTATCCGAACACTGTGTTCCTCGCGTCCCACTCAGTGTCTTGTCTCTGTTTTAGGGTCACAGTGAGTCCTGCTCTTTCAGAGAGACTGAATTCATCACCAGACACCAGAAGCAGAAATGTACCGGCTAGCAAAAAGGGACAGAAATACCCCCAGATATATTAAAAACAACTCCAGTTTTACACTAGTATTCAAACGTTTGGGGTCAGTAAGTTGATTTAAAGAAAAAACAAGAGCCTTGAGAATCGTATGCACATCAATGCTACTCTAAAAACTACTCTACTTTCAGAGAACATTCAGAATTAATATTTTTATAACTTTATGGGGACATTAACAAAACATTTAGATGGATTGCTGCACAATAAAAAAATATATTTATATTTATATTATTATATTAACTTTGAATTTGAATATTAAGCATGTTTTTCACTCTTTGTTGTAAACAAGTACACTAACTTGTAAAATTATTATTATTATTATTAATGGCAAAATTGTTGATTGTGATGGAGATCATGCCTGTTGGGAAAGTTATACTTTTAATTGGTTTAAAAGGTTAGAAAAATAAAGTTAAAATGCTCCAGAACAGGGTTTGATTAACATTCACGAAAAGTTGCTAATTAATTAAACAACGAAAATGTTAAATTAAAATAAATCATTAAAATATATCATTAATAAAATGAAAGCAATTGAAATAAAAGCGTAATATATATATATATATATATATATATATATATATATATATATATATATATATATATTACGCTTTTATGCAGAGACAGAGAGGGAATGTAGAACAGAGCCGTTACACTCATTCATGAGCTGGTGTAAACAGCTTTGTAACGCACACAGGGTTGTTGCACTGGCGGCTGCGGGACCGAACGCTTCCTCCACAGGTACGAGAGCACGAGCCGAACTTTCCCCAAGAACTCCAGCCTCCGTCGTGACCGTAGGGCTCATGGGAAGACCTCCAGATGCAGTGGCCTTTAAAACACCACTGCAATACACACCAGTATCACTAACCTACAATTATTACTACACATGAACACTGTGTCCTTAACATATCACCATATTAGTTGTAGATTGAAATATCAATGGCTATTGTTCAAATATGCGCTTAAAATATCAAAGGCTACTGTTCAATTATGTAATTAAATATCAACAGCTGTTAGCTGTGAGAGAAATGTAATTAAAATATCAACAGCTTTTTTTCAATCATGAGATAAAAATATCAAAGACTATTATTTAATTATGAGATAAAAAATATCAAATGCTATTGTTAAATTATTAGATTAAAATATCAAAGGCTTTTGTTTAATTATTAAATTAAAATATCAAAGGCTATTGTTCAATTATTAGATTAAAATATCAATGGCTTTCGTTCAATTATTAGATTAAAATATCAAAGGCTATTGTTCAATTATTAGATTAAAATATCAAAGGTTATTGTTCAATTATTCAATTAAAATATCAAAGGCTTTTGTTTAATTATTAAATTAAAATATCAAAGGCTATTGTTCAATTATTAAATTAAAATATCAAAGGCTTTTGTTTAATTATTAAATTAAAATATCAAATGCTATTGTTAAATTATTAGATTAAAATATCAAAGGCTTTTGTTTAATTATTAAATTAAAATATCAAAGGCTATTGTTCAATTATTCAATTAAAATATCAAAGGCTATTGTTTAATTATTAAATTAAAATATCAAAGGCTTTTGTTTAATTATTAGATTAAAATATCAAAGGCTTTTGTTTAATTATTAAATTAAAATATCAAAGGCTATTGTTCAATTATTAGATTAAAATATCAAAGGCTTTTGTTTAATTATTAAATTAAAATATCAAAGGCTTTTGTTTAATTATTAAATTAAAATATCAAAGGCTATTGTTTCAATTATGAGATAAAAATATCAAAGGCTATTGTTTAAGAGATTTCAATATCAATGGTCAGTGTTCTTTTAAGAGATTTCAATATCAATTGCCAGTGTTCTTTTAAGAGATTTCAATATCAATGGCCAGTGTTCTTTTAAGAGATTTCAATATCAATGGCCAGTGTTCTTTTAAGAGATTTCAATATCAATGGCCAGTGTTCTTTTAAGAGATTTCAATATCAATGGTCAGTGTTCTTTTAAGAGATGTAAATATCAATGGCCAGGGTTCTTTTAAGAGATTTCAATATCAATGGTCAGTGTTCTTTTAAGAGATTTCAATATCAATGGTCAGTGTTCTTTTAAGAGATTTCAATATCAATGGTCAGTGTTCTTTTAAGAGATTTCAATATCAATGGTCAGTGTTCTTTTAAGAGATTTCAATATCAATTGCCAGTGTTCTTTTAAGAGATTTCAATATCAATGGTCAGTGTTCTTTTAAGAGATTTCAATATCAATGGTCAGTGTTCTTTTAAGAGATTTCAATATCAATTGTCAGTGTTCTTTTAAGAGATGTAAATATCAATGGTCAGTGTTCTTTTAAGAGATGTAAATATCAATGGTCAGTGTTCTTTTAAGAGATGTAAATATCAATGGTCAGTGTTCTTTTAAGAGATGTAAATATCAATGGTCAGTGTTCTTTTAAGAGATTTCAATATGAATGGCCAGTGTTCTTTTAAGAGATTTCAATATCAATGGTCAGTGTTCTTTTAAGAGATGTAAATATCAATGGCCAGTGTTCTTTTAAGAGATTTCATTATCAATGGTCAGTGTTCTTTTAAGAGATGTAAATATCAATGGCCAGGGTTCTTTTAAGAGATGTAAATATCAATGGTCAGTGTTCTTTTAAGAGATGTAAATATCAATGGTCAGTGTTCTTTTAAGAGATGTAAATATCAATGGTCAGTGTTCTTTTAAGAGATGTAAATATCAATGGTCAGTGTTCTTTTAAGAGATGTAAATATCAATGGTCAGTGTTCTTTTAAGAGATGTAAATATCAATGGTCAGTGTTCTTTTAAGAGATTTCAATATGAATGGCCAGTGTTCTTTTAAGAGATTTCAATATCAATTGCCAGTGTTCTTTTAAGAGATTTCAATATCAATGGTCAGTGTTCTTTTAAGAGATTTCAATATCAATTGCCAGTGTTCTTTTAAGAGATTTCAATATCAATGGCCAGTGTTCTTTTAAGAGATTTCAATATCAATGGCCAGTGTTCTTTTAAGAGATTTCAATATCAATGGCCAGTGTTCTTTTAAGAGATTTCAATATCAATGGTCAGTGTTCTTTTAAGAGATGTAAATATCAATGGTCAGGGTTCTTTTAAGAGATTTCAATATCAATGGTCAGTGTTCTTTTAAGAGATTTCAATATCAATGGTCAGTGTTCTTTTAAGAGATTTCAATATCAATGGTCAGTGTTCTTTTAAGAGATTTCAATATCAATGGTCAGTGTTCTTTTAAGAGATTTCAATATCAATGGTCAGTGTTCTTTTAAGAGATTTCAATATCAATGGTCAGTGTTCTTTTAAGAGATGTAAATATCAATGGTCAGTGTTCTTTTAAGAGATGTAAATATCAATGGTCAGTGTTCTTTTAAGAGATTTCAATATGAATGGCCAGTGTTCTTTTAAGAGATTTCAATATCAATGGTCAGTGTTCTTTTAAGAGATGTAAATATCAATGGCCAGGGTTCTTTTAAGAGATTTCAATATCAATGGTCAGTGTTCTTTTAAGAGATGTAAATATCAATGGTCAGTGTTCTTTTAAGAGATGTAAATATCAATGGTCAGTGTTCTTTTAAGAGATGTAAATATCAATGGCCAGGGTTCTTTTAAGAGATTTCAATATCAATGGTCAGTGTTCTTTTAAGAGATGTAAATATCAATGGTCAGTGTTCTTTTAAGAGATGTAAATATCAATGGCCAGGGTTCTTTTAAGAGATTTCAATATCAATGGCCAGTGTTCTTTTAAGAGATGTAAATATCAATGGTCAGTGTTCTTTTAAGAGATGTAAATATCAATGGCCAGTGTTCTTTTAAGAGATTTCATTTTCAATGGTCAGTGTTCTTTTAAGAGATGTAAATATCAATGGTCAGTGTTCTTTTAAGAGATGTAAATATCAATGGTCAGTGTTCTTTTAAGAGATGTAAATATCAATGGTCAGTGTTCTTTTAAGAGATGTAAATATCAATGGTCAGTGTTCTTTTAAGAGATGTAAATATCAATGGTCAGTGTTCTTTTAAGAGATTTCAATATGAATGGCCAGTGTTCTTTTAAGAGATTTCAATATCAATGGTCAGTGTTCTTTTAAGAGATGTAAATATCAATGGCCAGTGTTCTTAAAAGTCCAAAGCATCAGATTTAATGGCTTTTATGTAATTTCTTTTTCTGGTTGTCACTCCTTACTCATGCTTCATCTCTCAAATCATCTTCAGTGATGGATACTGAGGATCAGAGCAGAAGTAAGGAACAGTTTCTTACTGGATGAATCGGCTGAGCTCCTGTTTGCTGCAGCGGGACCAGTGGTAGCGGTGAAACGCGGCCTGGACCAGTGGAGTCATGATGCTGCCCATACTGGTCTCGTCCGAGCAGCGGTTTCCCTGGCCATCATGCTCCATTCCCAGCCTGGAACATGCATCACAACCAGCAAACTACTGGTCAGTTTCATCCAACAGAGTGTCCTGTAATGCTTGGTAGAGTAAATCAGTTCATTTAGACTCAGTGATCCGTTCCTGCACTTTCTGTGTACGCTGATTTGTAGTCTAATATTTATAGGAGCTGTTTATTGCTTTATAATTATTTTATAAGTTGTATGACTGGAGTAATGATGATGAAAATTCAACTTTGCATTATAGGAATAAAACACATTTATATTAAACAGTAATATTAAATTATTGTGATGTTTTTATCAGCTGTTTGGACTCTCATTCTGATGGCACCCATTCACTGCAGAGCATCCATTGATGAGACACTGATGCAATGCTATATTTCTCCAGACCTGATGAAGAAACAAACTCATCCTGATCTCAGATGAACTGAGGGTGAACATATTTTCTTGCTTGTTGAATGACAGTCCTTATCCAGTCTCAAAGGGTTCCTGCTAATGTGCTCATAAACATAATTATTGATAAAAAAGACAGGGGCAATTACTGGAAATGCATGCTGATGTGCCGTGCTTTATACAATCTTAGACACTGATAGCATGCTGAAAAGCAGATGTAAATTTACAAGTGTCCGGTTTCGTGCGCCACCACAAAGGCAGAGGAAAAGCCGTCTTCGTGGTTGAGCGTGCAGCTCCGCAGGGGTGGCACATGCCTGTTACCGGAGCGTAACCTGGGCGACAGAGATCAAAGAGAAACGAGGATGAATTGGAATGCGGGACGTTCCAGAAGTCAGATCAGAGCCCAGTGAGTTTCATTTGGAAAGTCTAAGATTTCTTCACTGTTAAATCAAACACATCAACATAACGTGAACACCCAACTCAACTTTTTGACACAATAACTTCACTGTTCCATTAACAACTGCAACTGTGAACTTTAAATATGACTTTTCCTTGCTATGCTGCTCTCTTCCAAAACCAAGTATGCTGTCATTTAATATAAACACACACTACCATTCAAGTCTCTTCTGCTCACCAAGGCTGCATTTATTTAAATTATTAATTAATTAATTGTTATTAATATTTAATTATTATTTAATTGTACTTGCAGTTTCAAGTATTTGTGACATTTAGCAATTTTTGAGTGATTTACATTTACATTACATTTACATTTAATCATTTAGCAGACGCTTTTATCCAAAGCGACTTACAAATGAGAACAACAGAAGCAGTCAGGTCAACAAGAGAACAACAACAGTATACAAGTGCCATGACAAGTCTCAGTTAGTCTAGTATAGAACGCATAGGTAGGTTTTTTTTTTTTTTTTTTTTTTTTAAAAAGACAATAAAAGGACAAGAAAAGGAAAAGTGCTAGTGTTAGTTGGTTAAGTGCAGGCGAAAAAGATGAATCTTTAGCTGTTTCTTGAAAATGAGTAAAGACTCAGCTGTACGAATTGAGATTGGGAGGTCATTCCACCAGCTGGGGACAGTCCAGGAAAAGGTCCTTGAGAGTGATTTTGAACTTCTTTGGGATGGTACCACAAGGCGTCAATCACTTGCAGAGCGCAAACTTCTGGAGGGCACATAAGATTTAACCAATGAGTTTAGGTAAGTTGGTGCCGTGCCAGTGGTCGTCTTGTAGGCTAGCATCAGTACCTTGAATTTGATGCGAGCAGCTACTGGTAGCCAGTGTAACCTGATGAGGAGCGGAGTAACGTGAGCTTTCTTTGGCTCATTGAAGACAACCCTCGCTGCTGCATTCTGGATCAATTGCAGAGGCTTGACAGTACATGCAGGAAGGCCCGCCAGGAGAGCATTACAATAGTCCAGTCTGGAGAGAACAAGAGCTTGGACAAGAAGTTGGGTTGCTTGCTCTGACAGGAAGGGTCTAATCTTCCTAATGTTGTATAAGGCAAACCTGCAGGACCGGGTAGTTGTAGCAATGTGGTCTGTGAAGCTTAACTGATGATCCATCACAACGCCTAGGTTTCTAGCTGTCCTCGAAGGAGTAAGGGTTGATGAGCCCAGCTGTATAGAGAAGTTGTGATGAAGCAATGGGTTAGCTGGAATCACCAGGAGTTCTGTCTTCGTAAGGTTAAGCTGAAGGTGATGGTCATTCATCCAGCTAGAGATGTCACTCAGACAGGCTGAAATGCGAGCAGCTACCGTCGGGTCATCTGGTTGGAATGAGAGGTAGAGTTGGGTGTCATCAGCGTAGCAGTGATAAGAAAAGCCATGCTTCTGAATGACAGATCCTAATGATGTCATGTAGATGGAGAAGAGAAGTGGTCCAAGTACTGAGCCTTGAGGAACCCCAGTAGCAAGGTGGTGTGACTTTGAAACATCACCCCTCCAAGACACACTGAAGGATCTGTCAGAGAGGTAGGACTTAACCCACAGGAGTGCCGTTCCAGAGATGCCCATCTTTCTGAGGGTGGACAGGAGAATCTGGTGAATCTGATTTCTAACATTTAGCAATTTTCCCTATTTTTTATATGTGCAATTTACAGTGTAGTTCAGATTTATACAAGTTCTCCACCATTGGCTCCATGTAGAAGCTCACAAGTGATCCCACACAATGACTAGCCACATATAACAGCACACTGTGTTCATACGACACACAAACAGCACAGACAGAGACGGACACTCGATGCAGAGATGTGCAGTGCTAGAGCTTTAGTTTAGCTGAGCTGTTCCGGAAGCTAAAGCCAGTCTGGGCTCTTTTTAACTAAACGTTCATGCTACTGAAATCACAGACAGTCTTTGGCATGCAGGTGAAAAGCAGAGAATACAGATTATGAGAAGTTTACAGTATGAAGCATTCAGTGTTTTAATACCAGTTAAAGCATCAATAATAAATGTAATCCAGCATCATTTGATTACATGTGTAGGGATATCCCAGCTGCCCAGAAGCCATGTGGGTTTTATTGGATTTTTGACATAACCAGAATAATAAAAACAAAAAAATCAAACATGAACTTACTTAGCCAGAGTAAGGGTTGCATAAGAAATCAAGCTGCTAGCCGAGGTGTTTATCTGACGTTAGATTAATGTCCTGCAATATTTAGACTGATATTAAAGTGCCACCGCATGAAGATGGTTCACACAGGATAGTACTGGTTTCTCTACATGTAACATAAACATGCTGTCATAAAGAAATATAAATATACAAACAAAAACTTTGAACCTTGTACAACATGTCAGGAAGAAAAGGAAATATTGTTTGCAAGCATGTCCTGAATTCATCAAGCTACATTAATTTCTTGGGAATAAAATCTGATTTATAAAATTAATATTTTTAAAACTATATATATATATATATATATATATATATATATATATATATATATATATATAATACAAATAAATAAATATACATTAAAATATATAAAATATTTACACACACAAACACACATATGTATACATATATTTTTATTACAATAATAGTTTATTACAAGAAAATAATGACAAATTATATAGTTATATATGTATATATATATTAAAACTAATTAAAAAAAGACAAAACAAAAGAATCATTAAAACTTAAAGTTAAATTAAATAAAAACAGAATAAAGTAAATATTTTTTTTTTTTAAATCTAATTCAAAATATTTATAAGATACATTTACATACAACTACATATCTAGAACGATGAAGGTGAAGTTTTTTTTTTCTCTCAAAGCAAGCCATGCTTTAATATTTTACATTTTATTTTAATCTACACTAGAAACCTGTGATATAGTTTATTTGCCTTGGTTTTTCTAAATAAATAAATAAATAAATGCTTTAAAAAGATTTTATGTGCTAATTTTAAAGGGATATTTCCCAAAAAATGAAAATTCTGTCACCATATACTCACCCTCAGCTGACGGTAGCCATCGACTTCCACAGAATGGAAAAAAACTATGGAAGTCAATGGCTACCATCAATTGTTAGGCTACTAAGATTGCTTCAAATATCTTCTTTTGTGTTCCACGCAAGACAGACACTCATACAGGTAGAAGATGAGCAAATAATGAATTTTTGGGTGAACCAAACCTTTTAATCGCATGCATGCAAGAATTAATTCATCTTTTTGAAGCACAATAATTTCGTCAAACTACTTAGAAAGGAAGCTTTCTAATCACAAACTAGGAATATTAGTATTGTTGAGTACACAGCTACTAATAAAGATCTTCTTTTCCTCTACATGCCAAAAACTCTTCTTGGGTCAAAGAGCATTTTTGGTTGCTGCAGGTTGACATCGATGCCCACTTTACACTGTGTCTGATGGTCGTTACTGACCGGTGTGCTGGGCAATGTGCTGCCAACCGAACGGAAGCAGAAAGAAGCACTTAATCTGCACAGCTTCGATCGAGAGAAACACAGAACCTTGCATACCTGCGGGACCAAAATCTTGCCTGGTGAGGAAGATAGCGTGGTCGTGATGCTCGGCGTGCTGGGGGTCGAGCCTTTGCTGGGTGTTTGCCCAGCGACACACCTGCTCCAGACTCTGGGACGGATTCCCACGCTCAATCAGGCTGATGGACTGGAAACACACAAAACAACAAACCAGAAAATTTTATAGGACAAATGGCAGAAATAAAATAAAATAAAATAAAATAAAATATTGTAGGTCAAATGTCAGACAGGTAAAATAAAATAAAATAAAATAAAATAATTGTAGGTCAAATGGCAGACAGGTAAAATAAAATAAAATAAAATAAGATTTCTATATATTTAAAACATTTTAAGGGTTTAAAAAATAGGATAAATATTTTACTGTTTTTTATTATTTTATTCTTTTTTCAAAGAGTCAGCCAATGGTAAATTTTTATATGTTATACTTATAATATAACATATTAATACATTATTACATAATACAATATAATGTATGCATACATTTAATTTATATTATTTTAGAATATTTTTCAAGACAGGTATAAAAAAATATATAATTTACAATAAAGTGGAAGCCAGTGGTTAATTATAAAATTTTACCATTGGCTGTCACAATGCAATTTTTTTTTTTAAATAATATATATATTTTTTTAAATAACTAAGTAATTCAATAATTGTAAGATAGATACCATTAAAACTATTATTAAATATTTCTTAAATATATTGGCAAAAGCCAACTAGTGAAAATGCTACAAGTTAGAATTTTTCTATTTAATACAAATATTTTTCTATAATATATATTTTTCTTATAATATATAATATAATATCAGCACAAAAATGAGAGAATTTTTTTATTGAAATAAAAGAAGAAGAAGCCCACCAGGGCGACGCAGAAGACCACCACATCCGTGCAGTCGAGACAGAAGCCCACCAAGGGGGCGCAGAAGACCACCACATCCGTGCGGTCGGGACAGAAGCGCACCAGGGCGGCGCAGAAGACCACCACATCCGTGCGGTCGGGAAAGAAGCCCACCAGGGTGGCGCAGAAGACCACCACATCCGTGCAGTCGAGACAGAAGCCCACCAAGGGGGCGCAGAAGACCACCACATCCGTGCAGTCGAGACAAAAGCCCACCAAGGGCGCGCAGAAGTCCACCACATCCATGCAGTCGAGACAAAAGCCCACCAGGGCGGCGCAGAATACCACCACATCCGTGCGGTCGGGACAGAAGCCCACCAGGGTGACGCAGAAGACCACCACATCCGTGCAGTCAAGACAGAAGCCCACCAAGGGAGCGCAGAAGTCCACCACATCCATGCAGTCGAGACAGAAGCCCACCAGGGCGGCGCAGAAGACCACCACATCCGTGCAGTCAAGACAGAAGCCCACCAGGGCGGCGCAGAAGACCACCACATCCGTGCAGTCGAGACAGAAGCCCACCAAGGGAGCGCAGAAGACCACCACATCCATGCAGTCGAGACAGAAGCCCACCAAGGGAGCGCAGAAGTCCACCACATCCATGCAGTCGGGACAGAAGCCCACCAGGGTGGCGCAGAAGACCACCACATCCGTGCAGTCGAGACAGAAGCCCACCAAGGGAGCGCAGAAGACCACCACATCCATGCAGTCGAGACAGAAGCCCACCAAGGGAGCGCAGAAGACCACCACATCCATGCAGTCGGGACAGAAGCCCACCAGGGTGGCGCAGAAGACCACCACATCCGTGCAGTCAAGACAGAAGCCCACCAGGGCGGCGCAGAAGACCACCACATCCGTGCAGTCGAGACAGAAGCCCAGCAAGGGAGCGCAGAAGTCCACCACATCCATGCAGTCGAGACAGAAGCCCACCAGGGCGGCGCAGAAGACCACCACATCCGTGCAGTCGAGACAGAAGCCCACCAAGGGAGCGCAGAAGACCACCACATCCAAGCAGTCGAGACAGAAGCCCACCAAGGGAGCGCAGAAGTCCACCACATCCATGCAGTCGAGACAGAAGCCCACCAGGGCGGCGCAGAAGACTACCACATCCGTGCGGTCGGGAAAGAAGCCCACCAGGGCGGCGCAGAAGACCACCACATCCATGCAGTCGAGACAGAAGCCCACCAGGGCGGTGCAGAAGACCACCACATCCGTGCAGTCGAGACAGAAGCCCACCAGGGCGGCGCAGAAGACCACCACATCCGTGCAGTCGAGACAGAAGCCCACCAGGGTGGCGCAGAAGACCACCACATCCGTGCAGTCGAGACAGAAGCCCACCAGGGCGGCGCAGAAGACCACCACATCCGTGCGGTCAGGAAAGAAGCCCACCAGGGCGGCGCAGAAGACCACCACATCCGTGCAGTCGAGACAGAAGCCCACCAGGGCGGCGCAGAAGACCACCACATCCGTGCAGTCGAGACAGAAGCCCACCAGGGTGGCGCAGAAGACCACCACATCCATGCGGTCAGGAAAGAAGCCCACCAGGGCGGCGCAGAAGACTACCACATCCGTGCAGTCGAGACAGAAGCCCACCAGGGCGGCGCAGAAGACCACCACATCCATGCAGTCGAGACAGAAGCCCACCAGGGCGGCGCAGAAGACTACCACATCCGTGCGGTCGGGAAAGAAGCCCACCAGGGCGGCGCAGAAGACCACCACATCCGTGCAGTCGAGACAGAAGCCCACCAGGGCGGCGCAGAAGACCACCACATCCGTGCAGTCGAGACAGAAGCCCACCAGGGCGGCGCAGAAGACCACCACATCCATGCGGTCAGGAAAGAAGCCCACCAGGGCGGCGCAGAAGACTACCACATCCGTGCAGTCGAGACAGAAGCCCACCAGGGCGGCGCAGAAGACCACCACATCCATGCAGTCGAGACAGAAGCCCACCAGGGCGGCGCAGAAGACTACCACATCCGTGCGGTCGGGAAAGAAGCCCACCAGGGCGGCGCAGAAGACCACCACATCCGTGCAGTCGAGACAGAAGCCCACCAGGGCGGCGCAGAAGACCACCACATCCGTGCAGTCGAGACAGAAGCCCACCAGGGCGGCGCAGAAGACCACCACATCCGTGCAGTCGAGACAGAAGCCCACCAGGGTGGCGCAGAAGACCACCACATCCGTGCAGTCGAGACAGAAGCCCACCAGGGTGGCGCAGAAGACCACCACATCAGTGCAGTCACATCACGTGCAGTCGAGACAGAAGAGCAAGTCTGGTTAGGCAAGTCTGAAACAGAGAACATGAACAAGTTAAGGGTAGCCTCCGTGGCCACGACAGGATCAGTCGAGCGCTCAGAGAGTTCAGCTGAGACGTGACGAGGCACTGGAAGTTCAGCAGAAGCGTGGAAAGGCTCTGTTAGTTCAGAAGAGACGTGGGGAGGCTCTGGTAGTTCCACAGAGACGTGGAGAGACTCTGGTAATCCCATGGTGTTTAGACTGGATTCAAGAAGAGATCAATGCTGACTTGACTCTGCTCATGAAGATCATTGGTGGCCTGACTCTGCTCATTAAGATCATTGGCGACTTGCATTTGTTCATGAAGATCACCGGTGACATGCTTTTGTCCACGAATTTCACCGGTGACTTGGCTTGACTCCGGAATGTCAACAGTAACTAGCCCTGACTCTGGAGGGTCAACGGTGACTAGCACTCTGGAGGGTCAACGGTGACTAGCCCTGACTCTGGAGGGTCAACGGTGACTAGCCCTGACTCTGGAGGGTCAACGGTGACTAGCCCTGACTCTGGAGGGTCAACGGTGACTAGCCCTGACTCTGGAGGGTCAACGGTGACTAGCCCTGACTCTGGAGGGTCAACGGTAACTAGCCCTGACTCTGGAGGGTCAACGGTGACTAGCCCTGACTCTGAAGGGTCAACGGTGACTAGCCCTGACTCTGGAAGGCCAACGGTGACTAGCCCTGACTCTGGAGGGTCAACGGTGACTAGCCCTGACTCTGGATGGTCAACGGTGACTAGCCCTGACTCTGGAGGGTCAACGGTGACTAGCCCTGACTCTTCTGGAAGGTCAACGGTGACTAGCCCTGACTCTGGAGGGTCAATGGTGACTAGCCCTGACTCTGGAGGGTCAACGGTGACTAGCCCTGACTCTGGAAGGCCAACGGTGACTAGCCCTGACTCTGGAGGGTCAACGGTAACTAGCCCTGACTCTGGAGGGTCAACGGTGACTAGCCCTGACTCTGGAAGGTCAACGGTGACTAGCCCTGACTCTGGAAGGTCAATGGTGACTAGCCCTGACTCTGGAAGGTCAACGGTGACTAGCCCTGACTCTGGAAGGTCAGCGATGACTAGCCCTGACTCTGGAAGGTCAACGGTGACTAGCCCTGACTCTGGAAGGTCAACGGTGACTAGCCCTGACTCTGGAAGGTCAGCGGTGACTATCCCTGACTCTGGAAGGTCAACGGTGACTAGCCCTGACTCTGGAAGGTCAACGGTGACTAGCCCTGACTCTGGAAGGTCAACGGTGACTAGCCCTGACTCTGGAAGGTCAGCGATGACTAGCCCTGACTCTGGAAGGTCAACGGTGACTAGCCCTGACTCTGGAAGGTCAACGGTGACTAGCCCTGACTCTGGAAGGTCAGCGGTGACTATCCCTGACTCTGGAAGGTCAACGAGAACCTGACTCGACTCTGGAGGGTCAACGGGAACCTGACTCAACTCTGGAAGGTCCACGAGCACCTGACTCGACTCTGGAAACAAAACAAAGGAGAAACAGGAAAGGGAACAGGAACAGGGAAAGGAACAGGAACTCGGAATACGAGGAACTTGGAAGATGAGAATACTGGGTAACGGAAGGAAAGGAAGGGAATGGAAGGAAAGGACTCCATGAAGACAAACAGGAAAAGACTGGTTAACAAGACATGGCTAATGACTAATAAGTTGAGGCACCTGGTGCAATTAACAGGAGTGCAATTACTGTGATGAAGGGACAAGGCTAGTGGGAATTGTAGTGCCTACGGTGAGGTGCCTAAGGGGAAGTGAGCCCACTAGTGGACACCCAGGGATACAGAGACCAGATAGCGTGACAAAAACTGCTGTATGAAACAAACGAGACACATTCACAGCTGCATCTAGTCCTGACTACAGAAACGTTAGCCAATGGAAACAGCTTGAGCTGCAAATAGAAATCTGTCTGGTCTTAAGTGTTATGAAACAATAAACGATAATTACATAACATGGATTTCTGCTTTATTTCATGAGCGTTACACGTTGACTGTAATGAATGTAGACGTGAAACATTAAATGTTGTTTCAAACTCTAAAAGAGCATGAATTTTGCATTTCAGAACCAGGGAATTTTAGTCCATTTTATTTTAGTCCATCGAGTTGAATCTTACATTTACATTTACATTTAATCATTTAGCAGACGCTTTTATCCAAAGCGACTTACAAATGAGAACAACAGAAGCAGTCAGGTCAACAAGAGAACAACAACAGTATACAAGTGCCATGACAAGTCTCAGTTAGTCTAGTATAGAACGCATAGGTAGGTTTTTTTTTTTTTTTTTTTTTTTTTTATTAAATAAAAAGACAAGAAAAGGAAAAGTGCTAGTGTTAGTTGGTTAAGTGCAGGCGAAAAAGATGAGTCTTTAGCTGTTTCTTGAAAATGAGTAAAGACTCAGCTGTACGAATTGAGATTGGGAGGTCATTCCACCAGCTGGGGACAGTCCAGGAAAAGGTCCTTGAGAGTGATTTTGAAATTCTTTGGGATGGTACCACAAGGCGTCGATCACTTGCAGAGCGCAAACTTCTGGAGGGCACATAAGATTTAACCAATGAGTTTAGGTAAGTTGGTGCCGTGCCAGTGGTCGTCTTGTAGGCTAGCATCAGTACCTTGAATTTGATGCGAGCAGCTACTGGTAGCCAGTGTAACCTGATGAGGAGCGGAGTAACGTGAGCTTTCTTTGGCTCATTGAAGACAACCCTCGCTGCTGCATTCTGAATCAATTGCAGAGGCTTGACAGTACATGCAGGAAGGCCCGCCAGGAGAGCATTACAATAGTCCAGTCTGGAGAGAACAAGAGCTTGGACAAGAAGTTGGGTTGCTTGCTCTGACAGGAAGGGTCTAATCTTCCTAATGTTGTATAAGGCAAACCTGCAGGACCGGGTAGTTGTAGCAATGTGGTCTGTGAAGCTTAACTGATGATCCATCACAACTCCTAGGTTTCTAGCTGTCCTCGAAGGAGTAATGGTTGATGAGCCCAGCTGTATAGAGAAGTTGTGATGAAGCAATGGGTTAGCTGGAATCACCAGGAGTTCTGTCTTCGTAAGGTTAAGCTGAAGGTGATGGTCATTCATCCAGCTAGAGATGTCACTCAGACAGGCTGAAATGCGAGCAGCTACCGTCGGGTCATCTGGTTGGAATGAGAGGTAGAGTTGGGTGTCATCAGCGTAGCAGTGATAAGAAAAGCCATGCTTCTGAATGACAGATCCTAATGATGTCATGTAGATGGAGAAGAGAAGTGGTCCAAGTACTGAGCCTTGAGGAACCCCAGTAGCAAGGTGGTGTGACTTTGAAACATCACCCCTCCAAGACACACTGAAGGATCTGTCAGAGAGGTAGGACTTAACCCACAGGAGTGCTGTTCCAGAGATGCCCATCTTTCTGAGGGTGGACAGGAGAATCTGGTGATTAACAGTGTCAAAAGCAGCAGAAAGGTCCAGTAAGATGAGTACCGAGGATTTTGAAGCTGCTCTTGCTAGTCGCAGGGCTTCAGTAACCGAGAGCAGAGCAGTCTCAGTTGAGTGGCCACTTTTGAAGCCAGATTGGTTGCTGTCCAGGAGGTTGTTCTGTACAAGGAATATAGAAAACTGGTTGAACACAGCTCGCTCAAGTGTCTTTGCAATAAATGGAAGAAGGGATACCGGTCTGTAGTTTTCAAGAAGCGCTGGATTTAGAGATGGTTTCTTGAGCAGTGGGCTTACCCGAGCCTGCTTGAATGCTGAGGGAAATGTTCCAGAGTGAAGAGAGGAGTTGATAACGTGAGTAAGCAAAGGTATGACTGAAGAAGAGATCGCTTGAAGGAGGTGAGTGGGGATCGGATCAAGTGGACAAGTAGTAGGATGATTGGACAGGAGAAGTTCGGAGACGTCCATCTCTGAGAGTGGGGAGAAGGAGGAGAAAGAGTGTGCATCGGTCATTGTGAAGTTGTCCTCAGTCTGCGGTGTGGAGAATTGGCCGCTGATGGATCTCGTCTTATTTGTGAAGAAAACTGCAAAGTCGTCCGCTGTAAGAGTCGATGGAGGAGGTGGTGGCGGTGGATCAAGAAGAGAAGAGAAAGTCTTGAAGAGTGTCCGAGCGTCACAACAGCTGTTAATTTTGTTGTGGTAGTAGGATGTTTTAGCCGTGAAGACATTTGCAGAGAAGGAAGAGAGGAGAGACTGATACACACTGAGGTCTGTAGAGTTTCTTGATTTCTGCCATTTCCTCTCTGCAGCCCTGAGTTTAGAGCGATGTTCACGGAGAACCTCAGACAGCCAGGGGGCAGATGGGGCAGTGCGTGCTGGTCTAGACAACAGTGGGCAAAAGTTGTCCAAGCAAGATGTTAAAGTGGAGCAAAGAGTGTCCGTAGCGCTGTTCGTGTCCAGAGCAGAGAACTGAGAGAGTGCAGGAAGTGAGGATGAAACCACAGAAGATAGGCGAGATGGAGAGAGTGAGCGTAGGTTCCGTCGAAAGGTGACCTGCGTTGGAGTGTGAGGCACTTCAGGAGTAAGTGCTAGGTTAGCAGTAATGAGGAAGTGGTCTGAGGTGTGCAGTGGAGCAACTGAAGAGTTGTCCACAGAGCAACAGCGCGTGTAGATGAGGTCCAGTTGGTTGCCTGATTTGTGAGTCACTGTAGTAGACACTAGCTTGAGATCAAATGAGGCGAGCAGAGTTTTGAAGTCAGCAGCCTGGGGTTTATCTAGGTGGATGTTGAAGTCACCAAGCAGTACCAGAGGAGTACCATCTTCAGGAAAGTTTGATAGCAGCACATCCAACTCCTCCAAGAAGTTTCCCAATTGACCTGGGGGACGATAAATGACCACAAACTGGATTTTAACAGGGTGGGTTACAGTAATGGCATGTGATTCAAATGAACCAGTACCTGTAGGTGATGGCTGAAGATCAAATTTCCATTCTTTTGATATAAGGAGACCTGTTCCTCCACCCCTCCCAGTGGTACGAGGAGTGTGGGAACAAGTGAAATTAGTGGAGAGGGCTGCAGGGGTGGCAGTATCTTCAGGTTTGATCCAAGTCTCTGTCAGTGCCATGAGGTTGAGACCGGAATGAGTAGCAAGAGAAGAAATGAAGTCTGCTTTGTTAACTGCAGACTGGCAGTTCCAGAGACCAACTGGAATAGAGAGCGTAGTAGTAGAGGTCAGAGGGACAGGCCGTAGGTTTGTCAGACAGGCCTTCCTGCGACGTCCGTAGCGTGCTCTCCGAGTGTTAGTAGTGATAGTAGAGATCTGAAAGCACATAGTGACAACAGGTGTAAGATATTTGAGAACAAGGTATACAAAAAGTAAAGAAAGAGGAAAAAAGCAATACTCAAGTGCCCTGTCGGTGTCCTTGCTCGGTGGAGTCGTGCAGGTAGAGTCGATCGTCTTTACACTCGTCCGTCTTCACACGAGGAGGGCTCACACGAGGGCTGCCGCGACCGCTGCCGCGGTGAAACTTAGCGCTTTTGTATTAGCCTGATTACCTGTGATTGAAGTCAGCTGGCCACGCCTCACTATTTAGCAGATCGAAACCAGGCAGTCCCGCGATAGGCAAACGCAAAACCAAGCGCCACTGTCAGCACGTATTAACCAGGGTAAGACACACACAATTTAAACCAAAAAACTTTCCTAGCAATGACGATCCCACACTAGTCTGATGAGAAAACAAGGCAAAACACTCACAAGCTGCTGTCCTTCTCTGTAGCTCTTATTTTAGTTCCACTGAGATAATATTATAGTTTTAATTAATATATTTATATCAGTTTTTATTTTTATATTTTTCATTTTAATTTAAATTTTAGTCATAAAGTACATCAAGTTAAACTCCTGTTTATTTTATTATACTATTTTTATTATTATTAGTTTAGTTTTTAATTGTATATTTTCCATTTTCATTTAATTTTAGTTAAGGTTGTAATAATTTCTTTTCTTTTTTTTTTTTTATATATATATTTTTTTTTTCAGTTTTAGCTTGTGTTATTTTAATACACCAAGTTAAACTAAATTTTAAAAGTAAAAAAAATGATGATTAATTTTATTTTATTTAAAGTAATCTTTTTTTTAATGGTTTTAGTTCTAGCTAACTACAGTATAATTATGCCTTTCAGCCAGCAGATGACTAGGTTTATTTAATATTTATTTATATTTTGCATGAAGAAATCAGTATGCAGAACCAAAACTAGAATTACAGAAAGAAAAATGATCAAATCAAACCTCTAAATGCATAACTAAAGGTCAGAAAACATCAGAAGGCCGGGTACAAATTCTACTGCAGCAAAAGAAAGGTACAGCTGATGTAAACATCACAGTGAAGAAACACAGAGAACTCTCTCCATAAAACTCTCTGATACACATGTGGAGCATTAAAGCCCCATACAGCTGCAAAACTACAGGAGATTTCAAGGGTTTTGCCATATGTTTTGATTATTAGTCTTCTTAAAAGCTGCTTTATGGCATCACCAAACTCTCTTTCATATTGCAGACCCTTTCAGAAGTTCTTCTTCGTCTTGTTCAGCTCATGTTTCTTCATCGCTCTTGTGTGAATCTTGAGTGTAATTTAGAAATAGTGGAAGTGCAACAATCAAATTTTTAAGAAGATAGTTTCATGGCATTCTTTGGATTATAACACAGCACATGAATATGGTGATCTTTCGATATTAAAAGCCTTTATGTTTTTTTTAAAGAATCGTCAGAAATCATTCTAATATGATGATTATTAGAAACATTTCTGATTATTAGCAATGTTGAACAGTTGTGCTGCGCAATATTTTTGTGGAAACTGTGATACATTTTATTTTTCAGATGAACAGAAAGTCTAAAAGAACAGCATTTATTCAAAATAGAAATATTTTAATAATACATTTCATTTTTATTCATTTGTTATTGATCTCATGATATTATGTTATTTATTTTTTATTTCTTACTTTATTATTACTATTACTTTTTTAACTGTATTATAATTAACATTTTTGTCCAAATTCTGCAGCCCTAGAAACACAGAAAACCTGGAGCTTTTTAAAATCATAATCACAATTTTAAAATTAAATGTAAAAAAAAAAATAACCTCTTCTTTACCTTCATTGTGGAGGTCATCTCGCCCCTGATCCTTGTCCCTTTTAATAGCCGACCTTCGGTAGATCACATGGACACGACCTTTGACCTCTATCTCCTGCTGACCTTTCTCCAGCAGTTCGATGAAGAACTCTTCATCAGCAGTGCGAATCAAGCCGGCCTGAAACCACACAGAGATGCACCAGACAGACACAGACGATCAGAAACAAAGCACATTAAATCAGCATTAGCTTTGACATTGTTTAATTACCAAGAGTCGTTAAGATTCAGTGTCAGGAAGCAGGACAGTCTTAACTCAATCCATGAACGAGATAAGTGATTTAAAAAGAAATCATTTATTATTATTATTATTAAACAAGCAAAGCAAAACCTGGAAATTAAAAAAAAAACGTATTATTATTATTATTATTAATATTATTAAAAAAGAAAAGCAAAACCTGGAAATTAAAAAAAAACTTATTATTATTATTATTATTATTAATATTATTAAACAAGAAAAGCAAAACTTGGACATTTAAAAAAAATAACTTATTATTATTATTATTATTATTATTATTAAACAAGAAAAGCAAAACCTGGACATTTAAAAAAAAACTTATTATTATTATTATTAAACAAGAAAAGCAAAACTTGGACATTTAAAAAAAATGAGTTAAAAAATGAGGAATGAGTTACAATTCAAAGCTTAATGTTTCAAAAAAAAATTTAACCAAGCCAAAACCAAAAAACAACTTCGGCTAAAGACGAAGTTTTAAACTTTTTGTTTAAAATACCACCAAACTGTCATTTCAGGCTGAACGCTGCCAAAAAAGGCCAAGAAACAGCAATAAGAAAAGCATGCTATCATTTCAGCAATCCAGACCCTAATGGACTGCATTTAGCCTGCACTTGACCAACAGGACAAACCTGACTTCAGACTTTCTTTATTTGTATATAAGCTTAACGTCAGGAGAGAACGAGAGATGCTCAATGACAGATGTTTAGAAGGGGCCCAGAACCGAGTTTGGACAGACGATTGATCTTACCTGAACAAAAGCAGAAGGAAGCACTTTCATCTTGAACACAAACACAATATGTGGGCCATAATGTAGGCCAGGAAACACAAAGTACAAACGGTCATTATTTATTATTGTAAACTTTGCTGCTGTTGCGGCTCTTTCTCCAGAAGAACAGCGGACTCAAGCCGAGTTCTGTGGGATTCGGCATCAGCAAAGCATTCGGATTTGGTTGAAGGATGTGGGATTTATTCAAATATAAACTTACACATACGATTCTCACAAAAGAGTGGAAGGCGAAGGACTCTTTTCACACCAGACTACCACCTAAAACACCCTGGCAAGCATCTTGAAATCCACAACAGTGATTTTGCATGAAAATCCATCACTTAAATTTACTTCAGAACATGCAAATATCTAGCTAAGTTCAAGTTCAGATTGTGAGGTCAGCGCCTGTCCATCATTTTCCATCTCCTGTGCACCCGAGTCCTTCTTGACACTATGACTGAAAAAGCAAACTTGACGCATCTTTAAGAATGAATGTACACTAAATTCCACATATCAGCTCCACTGTCTCTGAAGCTGGATATTTATAATACAGCGAGACGCCATAAGGTCACGAGCATTTCACACACGCAAGCTAGAAGAATCACACATGAGCGAAACAGTGGAGTAAAAATGACACGCTCTGAAGGAACAGGTTTAACTCTGACAGTCAGGCTTCAGGCACATGCATTTAACAGCTTTACAGTAAATTTTGCTAATTTAAAAAACAGCTGAAGAGGGTCAAATCGGGGCAAAAATGAATCAATTAATAACAATTCAGTATGCAAATGGAAACAAACCAAATATTTCATCATCACTGTCGCATTCTGAAAGAATTCTGTCATTGTGAGTCAAAGCAAGTTTCTTAAAAACTATAACGTAAATAGATGCACGTCAAAGACTGCAATATAAAGTTCAAATGGAACGTGTAAGTAAAGTGATTTGAGCTGAAATAACTGAAGAAACATAATAATTAGAGTTTGAAACTCTATCTTGCAAGCACAATGAAAACAGCAATGCAAATACTGTGAAATAAATGCATAAAACTTATTTATAGACCAAATCCTATATCTGGGGGACTGAGACTATAAAATCAAACACCTGAATCTGTTTCTCAGAGATGTGTCTTACTGAAGAAGAAGAAGGGGCAATACTGTACAAAAGAGCTGGTTTTTCCAAAAAACTGCTTGACAAACAAAAAGACAAAGAGAAGAAAAGCATCCAGTGGTGAGAAAACCCCCAAATCCTTCTTTATTGTCGGACCACAGCAGAACATGCAATTTGAGGGAGGTTGTCTGCTAACCTATAATTTGTAGTCAGGAGCTCGGCCTTCTGTTTGAAGTAAACAATTCTAAGAGCCTAGCGTTTGGACAATGATACATTTCTATATATATATATATATATATATTTTTTTTTTTTGAAAGATATTAATACTTTTATTCAGCAAGGATGCATTAAATTGATCAAAGTGGCAGTAAAGACATTTGGGTCATTTCGTGTCATCTCAACCATAGGTCCACGGCTCATATTTTTTAATTTGCTGATATTTTTTTTAAAGAAAGATAAACATGTATAGTGATGAAAGCCATAAAATTAAATGCCGTTGATGAATATTTACTGAGTAATCCACTGTTTTGTAGAGGGGGGTTCAAAATGGCAATTTCCACCTGAGATTCAGAGCCAAATTACAGAGGGTTAAAAATGACTTCAGAAAGATGAAAGCATCATTATGTTACATTTACACAGAGACTGATTGCTCTATTAGTAAAATCTGCTGACTTTAGCTCTCTTTGTTGCATTATGTGCCAATGGTGACCATTCAAAAATGGGGAAAGGGCACTTTTCATGTTTTTTTCTCCAATGTTTGCAGGCTTGTAACTCCAAAAGTATTAATGCTATCTTAATGCCCTTTCAGATTTTAGGTCTAGACAAACTTCCCTTTTGGTATGTGTATTTTTAAGGCACTATATGTTACAATTCCAGATATATTCTAGTTTTAATATGGCTCCAGGAGTAAATCATTAAATTGTACACATTTTTAGTGGTCAAAAACCAAATGTGGGTCACTTTGAAAAAAATAAGATACTAATTTTCTCTTAAAGAAGACATTCTGATGAACAAATAATAATAAAACTAGACATACATCTCAGTTTCAAAACATTGACCCTTATGATTGGTTTTGTGGTTGAGGGTCACATATTTGCAAAGCTGTAGCTTTCAGAACATTATGTAGTACATTCCCTCTAAATCCAGCATGAACCTGTAGTCAGTGTGAATTGACAGGAGCACTTGGCTTGCGTGACACTTTCTAATGGAATATCGTGATCCATCGCTGAACCCAGAGCAGCATCAGCTGTCAATGCAGACGGAAAACATGTCGTACATCACGCAGAGAGATTCACACTAATTAACGCAGATCACCACAAGCGCTGACGGACAGGGACATAATGCTCTCACACTACGACTTCATCTTTCACAATCTCATCTGTCAACACACCAGGAGTAACTTCACATCACCACAGCACTCCCTACACTCCTCACAATTAACAGGCTTCATATCTGGTGTAATATCAGCCTTCACAAAATAATAGCTCTCATGCCGTTCCAAACCTGTATGACTTATGACATCAAGGTGAAAATAAAAATCAAAACACAACTAAAAGCCCAGGCCTGGTCCTCTCTCGTCCTTCACTGTCGTCGCTCCAGTTTTATATCCTTCCATCTCCTACGTGGGACTCGATACCGGCAGTGGGTCGCAGGTGCCACTGATTTCCCAATCATTGCCGGCCTCCCTCCTTGTTCCCACGTCCCTCAGTCCCGCCCCACTCACCACATACCCCCATCGCCCCTCGCAGGCCGGGGGGTACCCTCGAGACTGCGCTCTACTCCCCCCCCCCCCCTCCATCCAGGGGGGACCGCTCACGGGGACCTGCGGGAACCTGGGGGTAGGACAGACGAGGCAAGAGAAAAGGAGATGGAAGGAGGACAACAGAGACGAGAGAGGGGAGAGAGTAAAAAAAAAAAAATTCCAGTTCCCAGACGCACAGCTGCTCGGCCCTCCACCAGCTGGGTGATCTCCTCCGCGGTGCCTGGCGGTGGCACTGGACGGCCCTCGGCGGACGGCACAACACCCCTCCACGGCCCGGTGGACGGCGACGGCTCCTCCGGTTTTGGGCAGCCGGCAGGAGTCCCCCGTTCCCTGCTCCTCCGGATACCTTCACGGAGGCAGCAGGCTCCGGCCACCTGGCGAACGGCGCCAACTCCTCCGCTCCCTCACGGACGGCAGCCGCCCCTCCATATCGTGGGCGGTCGGCAGCGAGCTCGCCCGTTCCCAGCAACTCACTCCAGTCCACCGCCTCGAGCGTCCATGGCGGCATCCTCCTCGCCAGCTCTGTGGCACCGCGGATTCACCACAGCGGCGAGGGATCTTCAGCAGCGCATCCCTCCTTCTCCTGGGTTTCGGCACCACTGTAATGATTAACCCTTAGTATTCATCCGTAAGAAGGAGGCGGGAACCGGCGGACAATCAAACAACATTTTAATAATTCAAAATAAAGACAAAACAGCGCACCAGCCCCTCACGGACGACTGGTGCGCTCAAATAAAAATCAAAACACAACTAAAAGCCCAGGCCTGGTCCTCTCTCGTCCTTCACTGTCGTCGCTCCAGTTTTATATCCTTCCATCTCCTACGTGGGACTCGAGACCGGCAGTGGGTCGCAGGTGCCACTGATTTCCCAATCATTGCCGGCCTCCCTCCTTGTTCCCACGTCCCTCGGTCCCGCCCCACTCGCCACAATCATGCACGCTCTGTGCATTTGGGTGAGCATTCATTTGTATGAATCTGTATGAATCAGCAACCTGCTGTGCATAGGATGGGGGACGCTCTTCGACACGCAGACCTTGCAAGCCAAGACGTGCCAGTGTTGATGTTGGCGTGCTCTCAATCACATGCTCGGCAGCTGATCTATCTTTACCGTGACAGGCGTGTTTTCTCTCCCGACTGATCCGCGCCATACCAATGACCTCATAAGCTTGAAGGGGACACCCTGCTATTCATAAACCTTAAGGATGTGCTTTCAAATGAGCGATTACAGTTATCACAGCCTATGCTGAGAGCAGCTGTCTGTGCATTTCTGCAGGGTGCGTCTAGAAGCACATGGACCTCCATCAGCGATAACTCTCTGGTTGGAGGCAGATAAAGCAGAATGCACTTTCAAATGACATCGGTGCATTGCATTAGAGCTAAAATGTAGGGGCTTTTTGTGTCCATCAATGCACTCTATCAATATCGTCATAGTTACTGGATCCTGTACAGTCAGCTAGAATGAGGTTGGGTTTGACAGACTGGATAAGAGCAACCGAGTGGATCGATATCGGCTTTTGAACAAGTCACGCAGTGCAGCTGTCAAAAACAATCAGATTTCATGTATGTGACATTATTTTGAATCAAAAGCATTTTCATGCATCTTGCATTTGCAATGCAAGGCATGAAACACACCACAGTTACTGCCACAGCAACGCATTAATACTGCTTCAAACAAGCTTGTAATGCTAAAGGTTGCCATAAATTGGCCAACAGTGCTTTCAACAGTACTTTCTTCTGAATTTAGCATGCAGTGCACAGTACGAATATCCTCAGCACCGAAACTCTACATGCAGTGCTGCTAAATGACATAAACATGCATCAATTGAATGCTGCAGATGCGAGATTATGTGTGATAATGTGAGTGCCATAGAGCGGTTATCCATTCACAATGCATCATAAACAACCACATTTTATGTTTGCAACTCATTATTCTTTGACGTAACTGTTGACGTTATTCTTTAATCAGAAGCATTTTCATGCTTCTTGCATTTGAGGCCTAATATATACAGAAAAGTATGTGAAATACAAATGCTTCTATAGCTTTGCGACAACAACTTAGTGTCGGTGCACAGCCTACTGATATGTCAGAATACAAGTCATAAAGCAACAAAATCATTAGTGTCTTTCTGCCAGCCTGTTTCTGCCACAGCAAAGCATTATGTTGTGCTTTATACGAGCCTACATTGCAAAAGCTTGTCCAGAAATTGACCTTCAGTGCTTTTCACCATGTTTTCTGTTGAATTTAGCATGCATTGTGCAGCATGAATAGCCAAAGCGCCAAACCTCTACATGCATGGTCAGAAATGAATATGCATCATTTGCATGCTGCAGATATGAGATGTGTGAGTAAAAGACTTCAGAGAGACGTTTGGACCACCTCACTTGTGAGCCATAGAGCGGTTCTCCATGCACAGAATGTAAAAAAAACCAGATTTTATGTTTGCAACTAAGGTATCATTATTATTTAATTAGATGCAATTTAATGCATCTTGCATTTGCAATGTAAGGCCTAAAATATACAGAAAAACATTGTCAAACCTAAATGCATCCAGCTATGCGACATGCAAAACATGTCAAACTGCAAGTCATAAAGCAAGAAAAGCATACGTCGTATTCTCAGCTTTGTCGATATAGTGTGCATTAACATGCATTTTAATCCGTTTTCTCTTTCAGCTCAACTACTGACATGGTGAAGCAACAGAAGAGAATCTTACTGAGCAAGTTAGTTAAATTGTTGACCTATTTGAATGGCACACACATTTGAAGGAAACTCTATCGCCACCTTGAGATCTGTTACTATCACAGCAACGCATTATTTTATGTTGCATCATACAAGCCTATATTGCAGAAGTTTGCTTTTCACCATATTTTGACGACTGGGTGAAGGAGAAGCTGGAAACAAGTGCGATTATGAACAATATTTAATGAAAACCAAAACAAAACAAACAAGAATACAAACAATGCTGGGAAGACGACAATCCAAGATGGTGAAGGCGGTGAGTAATCCAGATGGTGGTGGAGAGTTGTCAGCAGGAGAGGATGGCACAGGAACTGCGGGAAATCGAGTCGAAGGTAAGTGGTGATGCTTGTGAAGGTGCGATGAGTGGATGAGGTTCCGGGGGAAGACAGGGACATCCAAACGCAGAACAACACAGAAGCAAAGAATAGTTACCGACATGAAACAACGCTCTCACAAACACAAGACGTGAGACAAGCCATTATATAGGGAGAGAGTGATGAGTGACAGCTGCTGCTGATGACAATTAATGGAGACGCCCACAAGCTAATCAGTGCAGACGCGAAACACACAGACTTCACCACAAAGTGCAAAACCCAGAGATCACGGTTTACCAACCGTGACAGTATCCCCCCCTCTAAGAATGCCTCCTGGAGTTCCCAGAAGGGCCTACCTGCTGATTGTAATCATCAATAAGGGAGTGATCCAATATGTCCATAGCAGGTACCCAACTCCTCTCCTCTGGACCGTAACCTTCCCAATCCACCAGGTACTCGAATCCTCGCCCCCTCCGTCTCGAGTCCAGAATGCGATTAACCGAATAAGTCGGTTCCCCATCTATGAGACACGGCAGCGGGGGAACCGGAGTAGGCGGATTAATACGTGCATAAAACAGGGGTTTAATTTTGGACACATGAAAGGCGGGGTGTATCCTCCTGTACGCTGGAGGTAATTTGAGGCGGACTGTCACCGGACTAATGATATTGGTGATAGTAAATAGGCCAATAAATTTGGGAGCTAACTTGTTAGATACGGATCGCAGAGGAATTTTATTGGTAGAAAGCCACACTTTTTGGAAGAAGGATTCTTAGAGACCAAGAATTCTCTCTAAATCTTGGTTGGCTCGCTCAGACTGCCCGTTACTTTGGGGATGATAACCCGAAGACAAGCTAACTGACGCTCCTAGCAATTTACAAAACTCTTTCCAAAATTTGGATATAAATTGAGATCCCCTGTCAGAAACTACGTCTACCAGGAGGCCATGAAGCCGAAAGACGTGATCTAGGAGAGTGACCGCTGTCTCCTTGGCTGTCGGTAATTTGGGCAAGGGAATGAAATGTGCTGCCTTCGAGAACCGGTCCACTACGGTCAAAACGGCCGTCATGCCATTAGAGGGCGGGAAGGCGGTAACAAAATCTAGTGCGATTTGGGACCAGGGTCTCGAAGGGACAGACAGCGGTTGAAGGAGCCCATCAGGAGGTCGGTTAGATGACTTACCACTGGCGCAAACTGAGCAAGCCAAAACAAAATCGCGGATGTCACGACCGATAAGTGGCCACCAGAATCGTTGTTTAACTAACCCATTAGTTCGACTTATCCCTGGGTGACAAGCAACATAAGAGCAGTGACCCCACTGAATGACTTTGGACCTTAACTCCTCCGGCACAAATAAACGGTTCGGTGGACAACCGGGCGGAGGCGTTACCCCTTCTAAGGCCGTCTTGACCTTCGACTCGACCTCCCATATGAGTGCTGAGACCACTACTGTCTCAGGTAAAATACACTCGGGAGTCACCGGGCGGGCGGAGGGATCAAAAAGACGTGATAAAGAATCGGGTTTGACATTTTTGGAACCCGGGCGGTACGATAAAGTAAAATTAAAGGGACCGAAAAAAAGTGCCCACCGAGCCTGCCTGGAATTGAGTCTTTTGGCAGTTCTAATGTATTCTAAATTCTTATGATCGGTCCAAACAATGAAAGGTACCCCTGAGCCTTCCAGCCAGTGACGCCACTCCTCTAAAGCTAATTTGACGGCCAACAATTCTCTGTAACCAATGTCATAATTGTGTTCAGCAGGAGATAAACGATGGGAAAAAACGCGCAAGGATGTACCTTATCGTCAGAGGCAGCACGTTGGGACACTGCTCCTACCCCCACCTCTGATGCGTCAACCTCCACCACGAACTGCCGTGTGGGGTCAGGGGCCACAAGGATGGGAGCCGAAACGAAGTGGCTTTTGAGGTTAGTGAACGCAGTCTCAGCTGCGTCCGACCACCTGAACGGAGTACTGGGAGAGGTCAAGGCCGTCAGAGGTGAGGCTAGTTGGCTGAAATTGCGAATAAAACGCCGATAGAAATTGGCGAACCCCAGAAACCGCTGTAGGGCCTTACGGGAATCTGGAGATGGCCAATCTATCACAGCCTTAACCTTGTCAGGGTCCATACGTATTCCCTTGGACGAGACGATATACCCTAGGAAAGGAACAGACTGTGCATGGAATACGCATTTCTCCGCCTTGACAAAAAGACCATTCTCAAGTAATCTCTGGAGCACTCGTCTGACGTGTTGCACGTGTTCCTGGAGAGATGAAGAAAAAATCAGTATGTCATCCAGGTAAACATATATAAACTGATCTACCATATCTCTCAACACGTCATTAACGAGTGCTTGGAAAAACCCCTGGCAAGTTGGAGAGCCCGAACGGCATGACCAAGTATTCAAAGTGCCCTCTAGGGGTATTAAAGGCGGTTTTCCATTCATCCCCCTTCCTGATGCGGACCAAATGATAAGCATTACGTAAATCCAATTTTGTGAATACGGATGCTCCCTGTAACCTCTCAAAAGCTGCAGACATAAGTGGTAATGGATAGGTGTTCTTTATCGTAATGTTGTTCAGCTCTCGGTAGTCAATACAAGGTCGCAGAGAACCATCCTTCTTACCCACAAAAAAGAATCCCGCCCCCGCTGGAGAAGAGGAAGGGCGGATGAACCCAGATGCCAAGGAATCAGAAATGTATTTCTCCATGGCCTCCCTCTCTGGAATAGAAAGAGAGTATAATTTGCCTTTAGGCGGAGACTTACCTGGCACTAAGTCTATGGCACAGTCGTAGGGACGATGCAGAGGAAGAAGCTGGGGAAGCAGCACGGGACTTACTGAACACCTCCTTCAGGTCCAGATACTCTGCGTGCACGTTTGATAATACCATGTTCTCCTTCTGAAAGACAGAGACAGGGACAACAGGACAAGCAGAAACCAGACAAGACTCATGACAACTTTCACTCCACAATGTGACTGTGTTGGAACCCCAATCCACTCATGGATTTTGTTTTATTAACCAGGGGTGACCTAACACAATGTGAGCTACAGGGAGTCCATGAGGAAAAAGGATATGGTTTCGCAATGATTGCCTAAAGTGAGCAGGCGCTGCGATGGGCGCAGTGGGAGAGGTGAGCTGGTGGATCTGCTGGGTGAGCTCGGACACCTGTGCCACCAGCGCTTGGATAGCGCGTCCGGTGTTAGCAATGCTCTCCTGCTGCTGATCCATACGGTTGATGCTGTGGTGGATAAAATCAGATAAAGAGGTGGTGCTCGCTGCTTCCATTTTGGTGAGAGCGTTCTGTGACGAAGGAGAAGCTGGAAACAAGTGCGAATATGAACAATATTTAATGAAAAACAAAACAAACAAGAATACAAACAACGCTGGGAAAACGACAATCCAAGATGGTGAAGGCGGTGAGTAATCCAGATGGTGGTGGAGAGTTGGCAGCAGGAGAGGATGGCACAGGAACTGCGGAGAACCGAGTCGAAGGTAAGTGGTGATGCTTGTGAAGGTGTGATGAGTGGATGAGGTTCCGGGGGAAGACACGGACATCCAAACGCAGAACAACACAGAAGCAAAGAATAGTTACCGACATGAAACAACGCTCTCACAAACACAAGACGTGAGACAAGCCATTATATAGGGAGAGAGTGATGAGTGACAGCTGCTGCTGATGACAATTAACGGAGACGCCCACAAGCTAATCAGTGCAGACGCGAAACACACAGACTTCACCACAAAGTGCAAAACCCAGAGATCACGGTTTACCAACCGTGACACATATCTTCTAATGAATTTCGCTCTTCACAGTATGAAAAGCCTCAGCACCAAAACTCTACTTGCAGTGCTTCCAACACAATCTGAAATAAATGTGTTGTTTGCATGCAGCAGGCACGAGATGTGTGAGAAAGACTTCAGAGAGACATTTGGACCACCTCACACAAGAGTCTGCCAGAGTTTCAGCTTTTATGATCGTGTCGGGTACGCTTCAGAGATTCAATGCCATCATAAAAGTTTTTGAGTCTGTTCACCTTTAGGCCATTACCATTGCAGCTGCCAAATGAGACTATAATTATATTTCATCCTTGTTTAAATCAGTATGCACTTAGCGCACTGTGTGCCAAAACAGACACATTTCAGAGTACAAGATGCGGAGTTTAGTAAACAACGGGTTGTATTCAGTCACTTTAATTTCTGCAATCTTCCCACAGTGGGTCTCTGAAGGTTTAAGGTCCAATAAAGAATGAGGAAAATCACATTTAGTCAGGTTTCTCATCAATAGAAACATGACTTGCAGGAACTGGAGCAGACGGTATGTTTCCATTTGAATGTAATTGAGCCTTTTTACGATGAAATGACTAAATATCCCCACCTGATTAATCAATAGCTAATTAGAGTTTCAAACTTTAATGATGCACAATGATGATAATTTTTTTAGAATTACATTAAATTCTCACATTCCATTTATTTCATTACAAATAGTTCAAATGCATTTCTGAAATCCAATCTGGCTTATGTCTGCAAATCTGCATGATGAAAATACAATAAAAATCACAGTTTTAATGCAACTTCCAGTTCATTAACAATGCCTCATGTATAAGGTCAAGTAAAGTGCTTTGCATTATGGGATACAATTTAAATAAACTGTTGCACATATGCACATAAAGACAAATCTAGCAAGTTTTGCAAGTGCATTCTACTATATGCACTGAAAATGTGCATATTATGCAATGCATACTCAGCCTCATTTTAGCACACATTTTAAATCTGTTATTCTTAATGCATTGTCATGCTTCTTATAGCAGCTAGACTCACACTTCTGACATTCACAGGTTAAACCGACTGTCAATAGCTATTTTGCAGAATAATCTTGAAGATCTCAAGCAGGCACATCATAAACAAATAATGAATGCATTTGCTCACTGATAACTGCAGTTTGCAAAACCATTAATGCATCACAAAGAAACACTTCTGCTGCAGCATGTCACTTTCATTTTCTCGTCCCTTAACGATATTCTCTTGAAGAGCAGAGAATGTCTGTTGTGCTCGGTTCTGTCCTAAGTGAGTAATCAATGTGTGATGAATGAATGATCTCATTGTGTGTGCAAACGTGCCGGAGGAACAGAGCTGCTCTGTGCTGGCCCTCGCGGAAATCACTGCTGCTGAGGGGAGTATTGAGTTGCACTGAAAAAGCAAAGCAATTGTGGCTGCCTCCTAAAGCCCTTTTATTAAACTAATGACAGTGGAGACTACAACACAGACGTCCTGACACAGAAGCGCTGGGTGTGTGTCGAGCAGTCACAACAACTACATACATGCATATACATACTGTATAAGCTCATTTATGCCATGGAATAAAATATTTTTGTTTCACAGTTTGGACTTTTTTCTCAAGAAGTTTAAGTTTACATCTCGCACTTCTTATCCCCCCCCCCCCCCCCAATAAAAAAATTCTTAATTTAAATGTTGCAATATTGACATATTTCTGAGATTTTATCTCGCAATTCTTTTTTTTTCTCCAGAATTCCGAGTTTACATCTCAGTTCTTATATCTGGGTTTATAACTTGCAATTCTGAGTTTATATCTCACAAATCTGACATTTTTCTCTAAATTCTGAATTTGCATCTCGTAATTTTGACTTATTTTCCTTAGAATTCTAAGTTTACATTTTGCAATTCCGATTATTTTCCCTCTGAATTCTGAGTTACATCTCGCAATTCTGTCATTTTCTCCAGAACTCTGAGGTTACATCATGAAAATCAGACTTCAGGGTTTATCTCTTGCAATTGTGATATTTTAGCTTACAATTCAGAGTTTACATCTCACAATTCTGATGTTTTGTCTCTAGAATTCTTGGTTTATATTTTGAATTTCAAACTTTTTTCACACAAAACCAGTCATAAGGGTCAATTTATTGAATATTGAGATTTATGCATCATCTTAAGCTGAATAAATGATCTCTCCATTGATGTGTGGTTTGTTCGGAGGACAATATTTGTCTGAGATACAACTATTTGAAAAATCAAAAAAATCTAAATATTGAGAAAATCATCTTTAAAGTTGTTTAAATGAAGTTCGTAGCAATGCATATTACTAATAAAAAAATAAGCTTTGATATATTCATGGTTGAAAATTTACAAAATATCTTCATGAGCATGATTTTTACTTTATGTCCTAATGTTTTTTTGCATAAAAGAAAACTATCATTTTGACCCATACAATGTTTTTTTTGTTTTTTTTGGCTGTTGACAAATATACCCCAGCGACTTAAGACTGGTTTTGTGCTCCAGGGACACATATATACAAACACGTCACATAAGTCAGCTGTTTTCCTGCAGTCTGTGGTTTGATATGAGTAATGGCCACTATCAAGAGTCTAATTACTCACATTTAACGGGTCAGAAGGGTCATCTGAATCCATGTGTGTTTTAGGGAGATTTAGGAAGGTTTCGAGTCTGAACAAATCCTCAAGTTTTTCCATAAGAGAACAGAACAAGGCAGAACTCTTCTTGTTTTAGTCAGGACAGGATGCTGACTGTTGCACAGTCCTGATTATGTTTCAGCTGCCAAATTAATGAATCCTGTCATACTCTGGGTACATTTGTGTACTGCGACCCCTGGATAAGGACTTGAGGGGGACAGGCAGACCTTATTAGTTTGACAAACCAGGAAAGTGAAAGTATGGTCAGAACTGGTGGGCATGTGAATATTTGGTTAGAGCTGGAAGGATTGGAATCTACAGCCATTTGACAGTTGAACATGTCCAGAAGAGAAGTGGATAATCAGTTAACTCAGATTTATACAAAAGTTTGAGTCATTGCATCCCGAAACCATCTTCATCTTCATGCAATATGAGCAGCACTTTTAAAGCATTTATTATCTATTTATGCACTAAATGCACTCTAGGTTTTCAATTCACCGATTGTTGAGAATGCACCATTTTTCGACACACACTTATGTTATGTTATTCCAAACACAGTGACGTTGAAGAACAGCTGTTGCGTGTGCAGGGCCGTGGTGTGAGGCGTAACGGGGCGTCACACGGGACACGAACCGGCCGTGCGAATCAGTGCTGAATGGGACAATCAGACCGAATTCACTCAACTTACCAGAGAGATTCCCTAACAAAAACAAACAGAACAGAAGAGTGCATTAAAATCTTGTATACTTATATATACACTATATGAAGCAATATGCATGCACAATATCAGGAATAGGTCTATATTGTGCATGCATATTGTATTATATATATATAGAGAGAGAGAGAGTGTGTAATGCAATATGCATGCTCAATATACTGTACTGTATATATACATAAATATATTGGCTATATAAGGTATATATGTATATATGTATATAATGTAATATATGCAATATGCATGCACAATAATTATTACTATTTATAATATTTTATATATTAAGTATAAATATTAAAACTTACTAAGTTAACTGTTTATAGATATATGAATGGCCATGCATGCAAAAATTTGCATGCCCTAAGTAGCCTATATATATAAGATAAGATAATTTTTAAAAAAGTTTGCCATATTACTTAAGCACTTTGACTGAATGCATATGTGAGAAGAATAGCTTATCTTACTTTTTATTTAGGGGGGGGGGGGGGTAATTAAAGGACTATTTACAATATGAATGTGGGACCAGAAATTCCAAATGTATATGAAGAGCAGCTCCCCCTACAGGACGAGGAAGCAGGTGCGCCACTGCTGCAGATGTGAGCATGTTTTTGAATTCATTAGCAGAGCAGACTGTGATTAGTGTAATACCAAAACATCAACAGAAATAATTAACTCCCTCCAGGAGCTTAAAGATCACAATCTTCACGAGCAGGTCCAAATCATGGTTGAAATCAGTCCATTCTCAAGAACGATCCAGCAACTCTCATGTCCACTCCTCGGTGCTCTTTCTTTCACATACAATCAGCTGATGACCAGCAGCTCCTCGGCTGAGATCATCCCCTGATCTCACACTCTGTTGGCTGATAATAGTCAATCATCCCCTATACGGCCTTGTGAAGCAGAACCTGGAGGTTTTTATTGTGATTCAGGTGTGACTCGGATGTGAACTGCTCTTGTTAAAGCACTCAAGTGCAGCAGGGAGACAGAATCATCTTCTTCCAGCTCTATCTGAGACACGTGCAACCTTTTATAATGCTTGTTCAGTCCAGCATAAACAGTTCAGAAAGCTTCATCGCTTGGTTTTATGTTAGTCATTCATTAAAAGAAAAGATCAGCAAAAATGAACATTTTATCATCATTTACTGACCTTCCTGTCATTCCCATCCCATGCAATTTTTTTCAGCACTTTTGCATGCATAAATTTATACTACCAAGATCAGTAGCAAAACACATCTAATACTTTATGGTGTTCATAATAATACTTAAGATACTTGATGTGTGCGTACTTAATGTATAAATGTCTGATGGCAAAATTGCTCAAATAATTACTGTTTTCAAACCAATTTCCCTAAACACTCCCCCCATCTGTCATTGGTCGGTTAAACAGTTAACCCCGCCTCCAAACCCATGCCATTGGTTGAGCCAGAAGTTGACATGCGACCCGCTTTAACAATTTCAACATCTAAAAAAAGACACATTTCCTCCATTCTTTGTATTAGAAATCTGACAGTGCACTGTTAATAAACAGCACAGATTGTTTACTGTCATTATTCTGAAGTGCATTTATTAGTCACAGTGTGAAAACAGATTCAAACAGAGCCAATATAAAGAGAAAACTACAGCAAGGAATAACATTTACAGAACAAAAGATCACATATGAACATGTAATGACAGATTTCAGAGCCTCAATCAATTATTAATCATAGAAAAATGATAGTTTAATGCCTTATTTCAATCAATTGTCCCATAGGGGCTGATAAAAGCTCTTAAAGCTGCTGAGCTGAGCTTTATCTGTCAATCATTCAAATGCTGTGAAGCATTCAGAGGACATCAGGCATGAACAACCTTCACATTTTATTGATTTTAAAACCCGCTTTAACTTTCTAACAGAGCTTTGTTAAAAGGACATTTCACCCAAACTGTTTTTGCTCACATAAACATCAAAAACAACATCGAATGCCATTCATTTTCACTGCATGGATACAAAAACACAGCATCTTCTTTTCTACTGCAAAGCAGATGAGTAAATGATTCTGACTGTCAATTATCATTTCATATACAGTACATCATATTTTGCAATTACTAGTTATTATGAATCTGATCCGTGTCATTTAATCAAAGAGGATAGAAGAAAGTTAAACTAACTTTAAAAAAGTCAATATTCACACACTATTCAGATTTGTATTAGGCCGATTATTAAATAAGTAATCAATCACACCAACAGAAATACTTCAGACTGTACGTATGTTTTCACTGACCTCAGAAAGACTGAAGAAGTATTATTTTAAAATAGGCAATGTCCAACATAAGAGAGCTGAACAGAAAGATATTTACACAATTTTCAATAAAAGCAAGCTTTTTAATGTTGGTAATTAGGCATGTGTAATAATATATATATATATATATATTAATAATAATTAATAATATTAATAATAAATTGATTAAAGTAACCAAGATTAATACCGTTCTTATTAAATATATAAATATCACATTTATTTATTTGTTTGTTTACAATGCACATTAATGCATATCAGTATTTAAAAAAAAAGTTTTTTAACCAAATTACATCACATTAGTAAAACTACAGACATACAATACACAATGATCAAATATTATTTATAAATCCTGATTTTAGTTTTGATATGTGTAAACTATTAACATGAATCAACCATAGCTTTGTTTATTTTTTTTTATGAAATTCTTAATAAATTAATTTTTTATAATTTATTATCCATTCTATTTTTATTATACTATGTGCAGCTAAATCTATCAAATAATGTAAGGTTGAGTTAATTATAAAAAGTAAGGCACACATTTTCCTGGAAATGACTCTGATAGAATGACATCACTATGCAAATTCATTATGCTAATGAATCTAAAGTGACAAGTCCGTTTTAAGTCAGCTTCACTAATAAGCGGCTGGTGCTGTAAGTGAGCCTCGTGTTAAGATTTACAGTATTTTTTTAGTGGGATAAATCGAAGACAGTAACTACTACATTTACATTTTTTAAATGTTCTAATTACATGAGAATAAAGCAGTTTATTAATTAAAACTTAACACTTTTGTGCAGAGTCCACACAAAAGGTCTGAATGGCCAAGGCCCGCCCAAGAGGCCACATGACTGACAGGTAAAGCAACCAATCACGTTTCATTTTGTGCCACATCATGTTAAGGTGCGTGGAAAACCTTTACTGCAACATTTTTCGCTTACTTTTGAAAATCCAGCATTTAGTTGATCCTGATAAGATGAGTGCTCGTCATCACAGTTGTAAAGTGAAACGATATCGCTGGAATTGCTTTTCATTTTGTTAGTATGATGTAAAAATTAGCAATTAAAGAAAAACACTTAAGCAAAAATGCTCAGGTCAAATAATTTTTGGTCCCCAATTTTGTTTTGTTTTACTGGTAGTCCACTGTATGAAGAATTTTTGGGTATAATACAGTATGTCACAGTTTATTTTGCTATCCACACTTACATGAATGAACACATTTTTTAATTGAGCTTGAGAATCAGAACTGTTATAGTAAAACTTAAACTATGAAAAATAATAATTTGACAGTTTTATTTAACTAAAAATTGTCTTACAAATGACTATATTCCTTGCTTAAAATGAACCCAAAATAAGTTGGAAATTTGCATTTATTAATATGTTCAATAAATGAACATTAAGTCAAATAAATAATTAAATAAAAAAATTTAATTGCTTAAATGTTCTCGTTTTGATCATTACTGACTAATTATGTGTCTGAATTTTAATTTACAACCTATTCTGGGTTCATTTTAAGCCAGACATATAGTACTTTTCAAACAAGGTTAATTAAAACAAATCAGAAGGTTGGGCTAAACAATTATGTTGATGTTGTGCATTTGATTATATTTTATTAATGGAACAGTTTACCCAAATCTGAATATTTGCTGAAAATGTGCTCACCCTCAGCTCATGTAGAAGAGTTTGTTTCTTCATCAGGTTTGTAGAAATGTAGCATTGCATCAGTGTCTCATCAATGGATGCTCTGCAGTGAATGGGTGCCGTCAGAATGAGAGTCTGATAAAAACATCACAATAATCCACAGCACTCCAGTCCATCAGTGAACATCTGGAGAAGACAAAAGATGAAACAAATCCAGCATTAAGATGTTTTTAACTCAAACACATAGAGTCTATGATCCATAATAACACTTCCTCCAGTGAAAAAGTGTTCTGGTCTGAATCAGGAGAGAAATCTGCACAGATCAAGCAGCGTTTAAACAGCTCTAAACAAATATGTGAGAGACAACAGCAGATGCACTTTTTCACTGGAGGAAGTGTTATTATGGATTATAGACTCTATGTACTTGAGTTAAAAACATCTTAATGCTGGATGTGTTTCATCTTTCGTCTTCTCCAGATGTTCACTGATGGACTGGAGTGCTGTGGATTATTGTGATGTTTTTATCAGACTCTCATTCTGACGGCACCCATTCACTGCAGAGCATCCATTGATGAGACACTGATGCAATGCTACTCTATTGCTTTATTATTCATCACTAGTACTGGGACAAGATTGACTTGGGAAGTTCACCAGTGCATTGATAGTCATTCGAGTCACATGTGTTTGGTCTCTGCGCAGAATTCAAGCTCAACCTCACGATGACATCACAGAAAATACCCCTCTTTCAGGCCAGGAGCGCTCAGTTTGTCTCTTCCACTTTTCCACAGACAATTAAAAACCACAAGCTTCTGAAGCCCCACTAATGAGAGTCTAATCCTACCCATGATGCAAAGCATGTCCTCCCCCGTTCCTCCCAGAATATAGACACTTCCTGCTGCAAACTACACTTAGATAGAAAGATAAAAAAAGGCATAATTGTATCAAATGAAAAGAGCATTCTAGTCAGTTTTTTGAGTATCACTGCTAATTATGCTTATTATAGCTTATGAGATTTAGTTTTATAATTTTTTTGTTTAATTACATTTTGTAGTGTTTTTGTCATTTTTGTTATTTCTTTCAAATGCATGTATACATATAATTATTTTATTGTCTTTTCATCTCGCTGAATAAAATAAGCTATATTGTAGTTCTTTTTTTTCCCCTTCAAATGTTAGTCACAGATCCTGAAGCCAATAAACGAACACATTCTTGTCACAAAAGACTTTTAATGGAGATTATAAAAGTCTTCATCATAAAAAAACGCTCATTTATAAAACAAACATCACAGTTCCTGCAGCCTTCAAATGTTAAAAATAGAACAGAGTGTATAAACTATACAAGCAAACGCACGTCAAATAATCACCTAAAGCATAAAAGAATCCTGTTAAATTAAAAATAGGTTCATTATAGATGCAAGACACTAACAAACGAGCATCCATAGATTAATATTCATGCATCATCATCATCATCATCATCTTGTGTTCTTATTAAAGTTCCTCACAGTGGGTTTAAGATCTAGTCCTTCACACTTCAGCTACTGGTCAAAAACAGGTGGACATCCCTCAAATGAAGAGGTTTCTCAGATGAATTCTCCTCTGAATGGGAGCCTGTGGCGGTTCTGCTGTTGCCAGCGATGACGGAGACGACCGAGGGTTGAGTCTCTCAGGTCCTCAAACTCAGAGAAGCCCAGCTGATTCAACAGCTCATAAACCCCAGCTCGAGCCGCCACCTGAACACAGAACACAATTCAGCATTGTGCTTCAGCAGTAAAACCAGACGAAAACTATATATCCATCTATCTCTCCGTCTAATTGTATATGACAAAAAGTAACACAATGCATTACTTTGCATTAAAAAAAGTACTGACAACTAATACAATTAGTTACTATTTTATGGAGTAACTTTCCCAAACACTGACAAACGCTTATTAATGCGATATTCACAGTCGTCATACAAATGCTTCTGACAAACGTTCCTCTTCTAGATGCATGGAGTTTGAAAGTTTTAAATCATGCATAATAAAGGTACATTACAATGCATGATATCTTTTCATAAATAACGGTCACCAAAGTTAAAATGCATTATAGTATTTGTTGTGTTTTAGTGGATTTTACTTGCTTTAAGTATGACAGTTAATAGATACCGTGTTACAGTTATTCATGAGATCACACAATGCATAACAGGTTATATTAATTCATTATATTTACAGTAAAGGCTTTAAGTGGAGTGTTTCCACTTTTTTTTAATGATGTAGAAGCCAAGATAACACTTTTTAGTTTCTGCACTACATAACTAAAACCAAAATTAAAATTAAATGTATTAAAAAGCAAAAAAAGAGAAAAATACACATTATTACAGACATAAAAATGAAAAATGCACACAATAAAATCACTAGAATGTAAAAAAAAATAAAAAAATAAGAATATACATTTAAATAAATAAAAAAAATCAAATTTTTAATATCCGAGTTCGAGTAAGTTTAACACGTGAACCTTAATCTTCTGTACTTTTTATAAACATATTCCGAGGTGAATTAAAGTAGTGATGGATTTTACGGTCGTCATAAACAATCACATGATTCTATTTTGGTGTTAGTAATGTTAAGTACAAGAACATGAACAATTGAGCAATATCCTCAAGTTTTCCTCTAAATATGATATAAAATCAGCTTATTTTTCCTCTTTTATTTAGTAGCTCATTGAAGGGTGGTCGTGTCGGTCCGGTTTGGTCGTTCGGCTCTGGATCTCTGAAGTGGAACGAGCCGCATTAAAAACATTCCTGCATTATAAAAACACAAATCGTCGGAGCGATCCCTGTGAAAACACACGCCGCAGAAGAATGCCTCCGTGATTTTAGCACGACTCTTTCTTTGTGGAGAAATCAGAGTCATCCAGACTTTAGATGCCCAATGCATTGAACTCTTCTAAAATGCACCACATAATGCATAACCTGGATTCTTCCAGGTTACTTTAGTTCAACTGAACGTGTTTTTACCTTCAGACCAAGAGTTATAGACAACATCACTGTTAAGGTTAAACAGAACCCAGTTTAAGAACTAGTTTCTTTTTCTCATCGGCCGCTGAAGTGCAGGACTGGAAGAGACTGGATCAGGGAAAAAGCACAATAATCCACGCGGGGGGAAACACTCATTTGTTTGGAATGACAATAAATTCCAGACTTTACCATGAGCCACAGCTGGCCTCACAAACACACACACGCATGCACACACACACACGCACATGCACACACACACACATGCACACGCATGCATACACACAAACAAACAAACACACACATGCAGGCACACACACACACACGCAAATGCACACAGAGACAGAGACCTTGAGAAAGCAGCGGCGGTCTCAGTGATGTTAGAATAAGCTTGTAAATTCCAGGGGCCACATACAAATAAAGCGATAGTTATGGCTTGACCAGCAAAAATACACACATGAGAAGAGAATCCACCGTGAAACCATTCACACAACAGCTGGATGAATGCACACAATGCATGAAAAGCATTCAATTGTGAAACCAGTCCACTGGCCATCAGGAAAAATAAAATAAAATAAAATAAAATAAAATAAAATAAAATAAAATAAAATAAAATAAAATAAAATGAAACAATAATTAATTAATACATTAAAAATAAAAAGTAAAAAAAATATATATATATATTTTTTAAATAAAATATATAATCTCAATAAACGATATATACTTTAAAAAATATAAAATAATATTAATTATTAAACTGATAAAATAAAAAGTACTAATTGCTGGCTTTATATGACAAAAGCATATAAAATGTACCTTAAATAGCACACAGATGTAATGTTATTGAGTTTTTTGCAGTAGTGATCACACAGATAAAATACTCTGTTTAGTTGTGTTGATATTGTCAGAACAGAAAAAGAGTTTTAGCAGTTTACTTCTCTGCATGATGATGAACTCAGCAGAAATGACTTCTTTATCAACAAGGTCTTTTGTTATATAGGCTTTCATAAAGACACAGAATAATGGAGAGAATGACTCGCCATATTGTTTGCAAGAAAACATAAGCTAATCACTGATGCCAGACTATGAAAGGTCAGTATGGATGCCAGACTGAGCTTTAACAGAGACACAGTTGTGTAAAGAGCCAGTGAAGAAGGTCTGGTGTCACCTGCAGCATCCAGTCGCTGAAGGAGCGCTGCCACGAGTCTCTCTTCTCCAGGTGCAGGTACGTGTTGAAGAGGATCAGGTACATGTAGCGCTCCAGATACAGCAAACTCTTCAGCGTCTGAGCCTGGATCTCTGCCTCACATTTAGAGCTCTTGATCTGGGCAATGACATAAACAAGAGCCATAAACCGCCAACACTCTGCACTGCATCGTACCAGAACAGAAAAATGTTTCCAAAGCATAAGATTGCAGGTTTTACTATACACTAGATTTCATAAAAACATATTGTTCTTTATATTTTAAACTGAAGAGATAGAGACACACTGTGAAACATCAGAACAATGCCAGATTGTTATTGAGGCACTGATTCAAGTATAAAAAAATAAAAAATAAATAAGAATTACACACATATATATATATATATATATATATATAACTTAGTTTGAAAAAATTAAAATAAATAAAAATAATAAATACAAACAAATGAAAATAAAAGAAAATAAAAATATTTATTAGGAAATACATAAAAATATTACACTAATTGTGGCTTAAATGCATATGCAACAAAATCATAATCATAATAAAACTAGTGCTGTCAAATGATTAATCGTGATTAAACACATCCAAAATAAAGTGTTTTATTTACATAATATATGTGTGTATACTATATATATATATATATATATATATATAAATACAGACACATGCATGTATACATTTAAGAAAAACATGTTATGTTTATATATTTATATAGATCATATGAAATATAATAATATATATATATATATATATATATATATATATATAAATATTTTCTAAATATTCTACTCTATGTGTGTGTATTTATATATACATAATATATAAACACAGTACACACATATATATATATATACTTTTATTTTGGATGTGATTAATCGTGATTAATTGTTTGACAGCACTAAATAAAACACCATAGTGATGTCCAATTCATCAGTTAGCTGATTTTTTTTAAATGAACCTATTGAATCAGTTCACAAATTGCACTAAATGATTCATTGGCGAATTGGCCTGATTTATTTGCACTGATTCAATTATTTATTCAGAGTGAGTCTTCTTGTCTGACTTTAAGAACTGATTATTGTAAATGGAAATAATTTTTAGGTTATGACTTTTTTTGTAAACTATAATCGTAACTAAAGTTGTTGTGAAACTGCATCTGGTACAAAGTATCTGTAGTTTTACACAAGTACACAAAACTTTAAAACTCTCAAGAGGATTAAACAGTTATGCTGATTTGCCCCATATATGCATTTAATTATGCATTTAAAAAACTGCAAGCCTCATTACTTATAAAAACATATTGCATGTATGAAACAAAGTCTCGCTGGGAATAAAACTAAATCCCCTCTAGAACAACAATATAAATTGCTTTAAAAAATGAATTAAAGCACTGCTGCTGACTGTGTAATCCTGTGCTTTAATAAATGAGATCAGGCCGAGAAAGTGCAGGCAGCGGGAGATTAATTAGCCGTAATATTTAGTCTTTACTCAAACTGTTCCAACAAAAGAAAAATGGCCACTACATGCACAGCCAGAGCCCGGACGCACAATAACAGACAATTACTTTTATAAATACATGGTAAAGTTTTAGAAGAGGAGTCGAAAAATGGGACTGAAAGCATAGGACTCTCCAGGGTGACAAAGAAATTATGAATCCGAAGGTCAAAGTGTGCAGCTGAGCTCTGAAGGTCAAAGGTCATGGTGAAGACTTCACATTGAAAAGAGACCTGACGCTCCACAAACTCAAACCCAGACACTTCACTTCATCACCCTCTGAGGCGCTCGGCTGAACTTTTACCCCAGATAAAACACATCAAGGATGTGAATGTCTGTTTTCTCCTTCTCAACTCAATTTCTGATGAAGTGTATTAAAAGGTGTCTGTGTGTTACAATGCAGGACACAAGATAAACCCCTCGCTGAAGTAGTGATGTGAAAACATGCATCACAGGATCAGGAGGATGAGGAGACCCTTCACTCTCACATGAGCAGACACACTGAACTCAATCAGAGATTCAATGCATCCCAAACCAGCCAAAGACATTTCAAACTTAAACTTAAAAACCTGATGCATGAAAATGTTTCAACTATCAAGTCAGTCTGCTCAGAATGTACAAGTAGCTATACTTCATCATGCTTTACCACACTGGGTTTAAATCTAAATCTGATAAAACCTTCATCAAAAAATATATATATATATATAGAATATATATATATATATATACTGTAGAAGTGTTTGCATTAGGTTAGAAAGACAAGCATGTGATGCAATGCAATAATATGCAGTGCAATAAAACACACACACACACACACAGCCTTAAAAAAAATGAAAATGTTTATTAAGTAAATTATTTTTAAGGGTTAAGTAGGGTTTGCATCAAATGAGGAGGTAATATGTAATGAAATGCAGTTCAATAAGCAAACAAAAAGCAAAACATGCCAGTTTGACACTGCTGGGTTTACATTGGTTTATGGTCATTATAATTATAAGTCTATGATATGTCCACATTTCGAATGTGTGTATTAGTTTGTGTACCATCAGTACCAGCTGTGCCCTGCACTCCCAAGAGCCTGTGAATACTGAGGAGCCTCACACACACACACACACACACACACACACACAGTAGATGTTCATGTTCATCAACACAGTGTAAAGATATGATATGATATCATCCTCTCAAAATATTCATCCTCCATAAAGCAGCTTGTATGAATTGAAATTCCCACATTCCTTCTGTTAGGGTGAGAAAATCCACTCCAGATTTCTCAGATTCCCCCTAAACAGTTCCCCCTTTAAACGACTCTTCTGTCATCATTTAGACTCGCTCATGTCATTCCAAACCCACATGAACTTTACTTTAGTTTAAAACAGAAGGTTTGAGTTGATTCAGACATTTAGCAGAATATTCACACTGCTCTATTCACTTCAGTTAACACAGACGGTGACCAGATATGCTCCAAAACAAGAAAAAAACTGAATAAAACAACCATGAA
>NC_081794.1:28552420-28557420 GCF_963082965.1 Carassius carassius
CAAAACAGACAGTGCAAATCCTTTCTATTCAGACTTCTGTGATGATATTGAAGTAGTAAAGCCAAGCAGCTTCAGAGCATTTACTTAATTTTCAGCAACTTTTAAATTCAATGATGGAATATTTACCCTAGTTTCCACCAGATAATAATAATAAAACAGTAAAGCAATTCATAATACAATTAATTTATAATTAGATTTCTTGAAACAATAAAAATAATATCTTTTCATAATTTAATGGTTTTGAAAGAAATCTCTTCTGCTCACCAAGGCTGCATTTCTTTGATTAAAAAATACAGAAAAAAAATCTGTAAAATTGTGAAATAGTATTAGAATGTAAAACAGCTGTTTTCTGTGTGAATCTGTGTTAAAGTGTAATTTATTTCTGTGATGCTCCGCTGTATTTTCAGCATCATTCCTCCAGTCTTCAGTGTCACATGATCTTCAGAAATCAGAATAATATGATGATTTACTGCTGGAGAAACATTTCTGATTATTATCAGTGTTGAACACAGTTGTGCTGCTCAATATTTGTGTGGAAACTGATGCATTTTATTTTTCAGGATTCACAGATGAATAGAAAGTTCAAAAGAACAGCATTTATTCCGCTCAATTTAATGCATCCTTGCTCAATAATCAAGTATTAGTTAAAAAAGTTATGAACACACAGTTCTCTGCCCTCCTCTCATTACTCTCTGACTTCAGACATCATATTCAATGATAGACATCACCAAACGAGAGCTTGCAGCAATCAATGGCGATTAAAGAGAGCTGTGTGTGTTGATCTGTGTGAAGAACAACGGCTGTGTGTGAGAAGTTCATTAAAACTGTAATTAGTCCAATCGACTGATTCTGAGAAACACACTCGGCTATTAAAAAGCCATTTTCATCTTCACTCATCCGTCTCATTTTTACACGGCCTTGTGTGCTGAAATGTTTTTTAAGTTTCAACAATAATAAAAAAATATTTCTAGTAATAGTTCATCAGATAATTAATAACAACTTTGTTGTTCATTTCAATTAAATTCATAGAATATAAATGTAATATAAAATTATATTTTTATTATTGCATTTGTACAATACATTAAATTATTAGCATCATTTAACGTCATTACGTTATATTTTTTTATTATTATTAAGAAAAAGATAAGGATAAAATACAGCCTCTTTCTTAAAAAGTGAAATGTGGGCTTCACGGGACTTATTGCTTTCATAAAGCGGTTATTCAATATACCTAGTACGGTTTCACAGAATAAAACAGAGCAAATAAAATGTAAAGATATTAATAAAAACAGTATTCTTCCACCAAACAATGTAGCTCCTCACAAACAGTTGTGGTTGCAACAAAGTGGTTGCCGAGCAACACACAAACGTAAACAAAGGTGTTTGTTACTTTGTAGAGTTATTTAGAACAGCTTTGAACGTGGCTCAGCCAATCAGAATCAAGCACCGGAACAATCTGCTTTATAACCGCTTACAAACCACATCAACAACACAATGGAGAATTCTGCACATTTGCTGCTAAAACAGTTAAAAATCAACAGTTTTGCAATTCTGTGTTTTTAGCATCACACACAGAAAGAGTCTGTCAGCAGACATCACCTGCTGTGATACACAGAGAGATTCATCATTCACGGAATGAGCCCCTGAAAGAATCTAATGCATAAAAAAAAATCTTTCATACAAAAAGCGTGCACATTTCTGGTTAAAACAGGAAGTATCACCAGGAGTCAAAGCTCTACAGTTTAGTACACGCATGCAACCTCTTTAAGTCATTCATGACTGCTCTGATGCGTGGAAGGCCATTTCTGATGCATACTGTACATCCTAAAAAGCCTTTTTTTCTTGCCCCCAAGAGTCAAATGTTACCCATGTATTAATTTTTTTTATATATGTATACATAATTTATGATTAAAAAGACCTGGTAGTACTCACAATGAAATTACTTGCATATTAATAATATACTAGTGTACGTCAGATGATCAGAAGTCAATAGATTTCTAGGACTGGATGTTTTTAGGATCTTCTAGTGCTAACAGTGCCTTTAAAATCGTCCATTAAATGTCCATGCCTTTTCCAGAACGGAGCATATATGTGTATATCACTGCTACAGAAATGTCTTGCAATTTATGTTTGGAGATTAACCGTGGCTTTTAAAATCCCAAAACATCTCTTTTGCATCTCATTGCAAAGCAAAACCGAGCTGCTCACAGCTTTGATCTCAGAATGATGGCTCTAATTGTTTTAGACGAATGATTTTGCCACACATTTTCATGCACCAGGATCTTTTTGTGCGGAGGTCTCTCCTAAATTCCCACCGTCTGAATCGGCTCCATCCCTCGTTCTCTCTCTCTCTCTCTCTCTCTCTCTCTCTCTCTCTCTTCTCTTCCTTCTGCAAATATTTTTCCACACTGCCTTCCACACCATGAGGGCCTTTCTTTATTTTCTTTATTTTTTCTTTCTTTATTTACATTTCCTCCACTTTTACTTGAATATTTCATTGGGTTTTTCAGCTTTGACTCACTATATGATTTGGCTTCAGCGTTGGATGGGAACCTGAAACCAGAATCAGTCTGACTAGAGCAATACGCGCAGAACAAAATTTTCAATTAAAATAAAAAGTGGAAAGGAAGTTCTTTCAGATAATCCATCAGACATGTGTGATACAGACAGGAGGCTCGTGGGTGTCAAAGCTGTCTGAAAGTTTACATTGTAATCAAACAAACCACACAAGAACTGAAGCTAATGTCAGTGGTCCAGAGTGGGATGTGGTTGCCATGGAAACAGAGTGATGCAAAACGTGATTGCGACATCAGATGACGGAAACAAGACAGACAGAAAACAAGGCAAGACAGATGTCCTAAGTCCATAAGAAGTATTTCTAAGTTTGTCCTGATTAAAAGCTGTTGTCTCATGATGTTAAAGTGTTAAAGAAAGATCTTTTCATCCATATTATGATAGAGTATATCTGAGTGTAATGGAATATCAAAAAATAATCCTTTTTTTCAGTTTATAAAAAGGAAAAAAAATTATAGATGAAAAATTACATCAAAAAAGATACAATAAGATCTGTAACAAACATTAAAGAAAATAAGATTTTCATTTCATGACGCCTTTAAAAAATTACATACAATATTATCTGGAAAATAAGTCACATCGGGCCAAAATTGAATTGAGACAGAAAAACAAAATTAAGTTGCATAGGTGTATAAGATGCATTTTATTTTTCCATTCGGAAATAGTCTAAAAGATTCCAGAAAATTAAATTTAAAAAAACTTTGGAACATAAGTTTAGCACATATAAGATTACTATTTATACAGCTATATTCTGGAAAATATGGTCATTCTGAACAAAGCATAATATAGAAGCATATGCTTAAAGGGAAAGTTCACCCAAACGTTTTAATTCGGTCATCATTTAAGTTTTTAAGGTATTTTGAAGAATCTCTGTAACCAAACAGCTGACGGTAGCCATTGACTTCCATCGTATTGTTTTAACCCTTCCATGGAAGTCAAAGTCTGCCAGCAACTGTTCCCCTAAAATCATCGTAATGAAACCAATACATCAACTTAGGGTTTCAATGCTTTTGGGAAACACAGCAGCATTGCCCTCCAACATTCTTCAAAATATCTTCTTTTATGCTCCACACATGTAAGAAGCTCAAACAGCTTGAGAATGAGCAAATGATGACAGAATTGTCATTTTTAGGTGAACTGTCCCTTTAAAAGGGTCTCAAACCACTAGATCTCTCACTAGATCACACTCATTTGTGCACTAAAGCATCGTGTGATCATTTCAATTACAAATCGCTCTCCGACAACAGCGCTTATCTAAAGCAAAGAGACAAGAGACAGAAAAGAAGGATTAGTGTTTGCTTTCCACATGGGGAAAACTAATCTGAGCCGGGCTCCAGTGCTGTAATGACTGAACGCAGAGGGGAAAAAACAGCGGCTCAGAACAATGTGATCCATTGAGAGCGGCTCTCGCTGCACAAACCCGCACTGATTGTCCAGCTGCCCCCCTCTGAGCTTTACATAAGAGCCACACTGAGGCGCACAAACACAATCACAGAAACCTCTGTCAGTCATTAGGCTTTCACAGCCCACTGCAGATCTTAATGCACGAGGAAGCATCAAACAAACACTAGAGGGCTTTCCCAGAATCCTTCTGATGAAATCAAGGAGGCTCTTGACATCTGGGCTGCTTGTATGAATAGAGGCTGAAGTTGATTAGCTTCTGATTATGGAGAAATTGTGGAAATCTAACGGAGGAAACGTGCTGCCAACTACTGGACACTCAGAGACGACAAGAATACAGTTACAGATCAAACACGCAGAGCTGCCAAACTAATCATTATTGAAAATGAGGAGATTTACAACACTAGTGAAGGAGGAACATGTTTGATGAGCACTTCATCATGCTTCTCCTTTACTGCTTCAATGCATAAAAAAATACAAAATAAAATAATAAGACAATAATATAATAAAATAGAATAAAATGGCAGGTTTTTAATGCATATTTAGAATTAAATGTAATATTTTGTTTTATTGCATTTAAAATAAAATAAAACAAATAAATAAATAAATAAATAATAGTGTTAACGTATTAAAATGTATTAAAAGTATTAAAAATAGATATTAGAACAAAATAAAAGAGCGTATACTTAGAATAAATCAAAATGTAATTAAACATTATTTTGTTATATATAAAACTAGTATTAATGAATAAATATTATAAAATAAATGAAATGTATTAATATAAAATTATTATTTAGAACAATAAATATTTAAGATTAAATAAATATTTATTAGAATTTTAGTAATAGAAGAAAAAATCTGTAAAATGATTTGACGTCATGAGCCTGACATTTCTTCCTCCGCAGTCACAGTATCAAGAGTGTAAACACAACTGTAAACCAGCAATCAGACGGAAACAGTGTGTTTTAAAAAGCTCTTTCTGGTTTGTGTCCCACGTGCCTCAGACAGACTGAAGCGAGAGTCTA
>NC_081794.1:28559920-28582420 GCF_963082965.1 Carassius carassius
AATGTATTGTTCGTTGTTCATTCATGTTAATACATTATTGTTAATAAATGACATCTTATTGTAAAGTATTACCATTAATATTATATATAAAAGAAAAACTCAATAAACAAAGTAAAAAATCATTTGACTTATCTTTTCCCCTCCAAAGTTTCTATAGATATCACGATATATCGATATCGTGAATTCTTATGGCCACAATAACCGTGATATGAAAAATCGTATATCGTGACAGCCCTATACGGTGTATATATATATATATATATATATATATATATATATATATATATATATATATATATATATAATACAAATATTTTAATTATATATTCAATATTAGATATTTCATTTTTTATTTATAAATATTTAATTGTATAATAAACCAAGTACAATAAATTGTAATGTAAGATGATGCTAGTCAGTTAAAACCTTAAAATATGATCAGAAATTAGAAATAATAATAATTATAAAATAATAATAAAAATTATTAATATAAAATATTTACTGTAAATAATAATAAAATATAAATTATATATTTTTAATAATAATAAAATATTTTTGGTATAATATTTAATTGTTATATATATATATATATATATATATATATATATATATATATATAAAATGGAATTTAACTTGATGCTTGAGTCATTGAATAAAAACATGAGCATTAAATTTAAGTAATACTAATAAAAAGGACAATAAAATGATTTGAACAAAAATATTGTAATACAAAAATCACTTAAATTTATGATAAAATATTCAAGTAATGATTAAAAAATATTTAAATTACAAATTATATTACAACTAATTGTTTATTAGTAGTAGTAGCAGCACTATCAACAACTGACACAATATAAATAATAATGTGCTCATGTTAGAATTATTCAAGCATATTTAATGCTAACATAAAAATAAACCTTTGTTAATAAAGTTTGATCTGCCCTACGTCTCCCATCATGCATAACCTGTCGAGGGTCACAGAAGACTCAGTTTAGTGTGTTTTTAGGGCGGCTGATCCTGAGGTCATCGATGACAGCATGTGAATCTGAGCTTGATTTAACGGAGTAACGTTTGTGAAATCACTGCAGCTAAAGATCACATCGGATCGCTGTCCAAACACATGCGTCATTCACTGAATGTGGGTCAGAAACCAGGCACTATTTTACACTTCATAACTCTGAGTTCAAGGCCTGAATTAATTAAATGAATTCTGTTCCTAAAAAATTAAGATTTTTAATTTGAATTAAGAAGTTCTGCTCACCAAAGCCTGCATTTATTTGATGCAAAAAATACTGATCTTTGGATCTTTAACTGTTTAAAATATTAATAATAATAAAGTTTTTAGAATGATTTCTGAAGATCATGTGACACTGAAGACTGGAGGAATGATGCTGAAAATACAGCGGAGCATCACAGAAATACATTACACTTTAACACAGATTCACACAGAAAACAGATGATTTAAATTGTAAAAATATTTCACAATTTTACTGCTTTTGGCACAAATAAATGCTGGAACAGAAGAGACAGAAGAAACATAAAAACTCGTACTGTTCAAAACTTTTTGATTTGTAGTGTATACCGTGTAAATTGTATGTCTTGTTTATAAATGAAACCTTTTTTTATTTAATTTTTTAGATATTTTGCGTATTTGTCATTCAACAAAACATGAAAAAAAGAAGCTTAGATTACAAAGAAAGATCATAAAACAGAAGTGCATCACCTCAAACTCGCCCTTTGTGTATTTGGCATCAGGAACGCTCACGATTTCATCCTCACAAGACTCTGGAAAACCCTGTCAAACAAATTATAGAGAACTACTGCAATCTACCACAAATAATACACACTTCTATGTAAATATTATAACATATGAATAAGAGAATTTCTCATCATTAACCTAAATATCCCATCATGCACCATTTAAGACAAATAACACAATTTCAGGAAAAATACAACAGGGTTCAAAAGTCAGAGACAACTACATAAATTAAATTAAATAATTAAATGCTTTGTTACATATAAAAAATAATATAAAAAATAGCAAATATATTTTCTAATCCTCTTCATCTTGTTAATTTCATTTTATTTGGTCATACTTTAATCATCAAATCAATTATGACAATGGGTTAAAAAAAACTGCATCTCAATTTTGCACCTAAACTCTTTTATATAAAGAGAGTATATATATATATATATATACACTCTCTCTCTCTCTCTATATTATATATATATATATATGCATTGTTGCAAAATGTAAACTTTATTATTGTACAGCTCTAATCTGCTAAATGAGATTAAGACATGACGATATTTGAAACAATTTACAATGGACTGGAGGTAGGAGAAATACTCTGGCTGTATAACTGGAGTATTGTGTGATTGAGACGTACGTTGAAGTGCCAGAGCGTGAGTGTCGCGATCACCAGTGCTGTGCTCGTCCGTCCTTTACCATCAGAACAGTTAAAGACGAACGCAGAGAGAGAGTCTTCAGCCAGACAAGACTTCATCGCCTCCAGCAGCCTGTCCAAGCCCTGCACACACACACACACACACACACACACACACACACACTATCACTATGATCGATTGAAAGCCATGAAGCAGACTGTGATAAACCACTTTCACAAACACATTCATACGACTCTATAAGGCACACAAAAGAACGATAATGAAGCTGTCAGAGAGAACTCATTCAGAATAATAAACTCAAGTCTATTACAGAGATAGTTTACATACAGTATAAATGACAAGGCTGTCATATTTAACCACGATCAGGCCATTCTTCACAACTTGAGCTTTTGGGGCTTGCTTTTAATGAGACACACGAAAACCACTGAATACACGATGCCATGCTTTTTTATCTACATCTTATACATTTGATCTTATTTAATCAGAATTGAATCTTTATTGATTGCCTTCAGAACACTTTGCATCTGTGATATTGTACAGAAGATACCCGAAGGTGCTTGTTTTGGTCGATTTTGGAGCTTGACAATCATGGTTTCTTAAAAAAAAAAAAAAAAAAAAAAAAGGAAAGGAAAAAAGAAAGAAGAACTAAACTTAAATAAAATAATTATAATAATATCAGAATAATTTTAAAATAAAATAAATACAATTTTTATAAATGCTTAATTAAAATAAGAAAATGAAATAAACTTTAAATAAATATAAATAAAATAATCTTAGTGGCATATTTTTTTCTGGGTGAAATTTTTTTTAAATAAGTGAATAGAAGATAACGAAGGTGAGTTGATGACATTTCTGGGTGAAATATTTCAGTAAGATCTGCAGTGACTCTGACGAACACTAGAGGGAGCAGAAGCTCTTATCATTAGCCTTCATCATTGCATCTGAATGTTAAAGCTGTTTCACCTCTTCAGTCGGAGCAGAGCATTCTGGGAAGGGTATCCGTCTGTACTGCAGGCCCTGGTGTGAACTCTTGTGCTGGTTAAAGATCTCCTGCACCGTCACACAGCTCTTGAACATCTTCATCTGCTTCTCCTGCTCCAGAGTCACTTCAAGCCATTTCTGACTTCCCACAAGTTCCTCTTTCAGAGCCGTTTCCAGCATCTACGTCGCACACACACACACACAAAGAGATGCAGAAGCTGTGCAATGTGTAGAGCAACTAATTATATAAAGCTAATAATTATAAATGAATAAAAAATAAAAAGAATCACACTTCTCATACACGCTAATCAGAATGACTTGTTTTGCCTGTGGCTCAAAACTATAAAGGTCACATATAAGAGCAAGCAAAACCAGAGTCTGACCTCGATCTGCTGCGTCTGGGACGAGAGCACACATATGTGCTGGTCCACACGCGTGGGCTCTCTGGGACAGAAGATCTGGCCGTTAGCCTCCAGAACCAGCTCATCCTGCAAATTCACCCACAATACACTGCTGTGCTTCCTCTTCTCATCCGTCAGATACTCCAGAACGGCTCCGGTCGCCTGAAACGTGAGCGATGCTGTCGATGAGCATTAACAGACACCTCAGGAGACATCAGAGTCAGTCTGAAGAGGCTTTTGGGAAGAGTTACCTCAGATGTGGGCTGTGCCATCCCATAGATTGACATCTTGGGCACTCGTCTGAAATTAGCCACTTTCATCTGCTTAATGGTGCTCAGAACGTCAGGCGCTAAATATTCATCTGCAACCTGGAAACACAACACACCGCTTCAGAAATAATCCATCGTCTTTATTGGTTTAGTCAAGGTTTACAGAGAAATCGGTCATCTTACATTAATGTGTAACTGCTGGTAAAATAATCCCCCAGTCTAATATTCAGAGGCTACGAACAGGGGACAAATTATTATTATTATTAGATTTTCTTCTAACTCATCTAACTCATTGCAAACATCAAAAAAATAAAGTTAAAAATGTGTACAATTTATTAGATATTTGAGGTGGACACACACCCAGAAAATAATTTGTTGAAAAAAAAAAAAAAAGTATTTGTTGTACCAACAAGCAATCATGGCTATTTAGGCAAACAAAAACTTGCATTAAACATTTGTTTGGCATTTCTGAATGTGATAATATTAGTCCCAATTAAATTATTCTGAAAAGTAGTAATACATTTAATAAGTGAGCAAAAAGCAGCATTTTAAATCTGTGAAAGGAATCATACATCTATAGATCGCCATAATCTACTAATCTAGTCAAGGACTATTCTAATGCCCATATTGCATATACACATCATTTACTGTAAACAACTCATTTATACCGAGCTTAAATCAAATCTGTGACTTCAGAAGATTTGATATACAGCACACAGCAAGACTATGATAGTTTTAGACTTTGTTTCATTCTGAGATGGCAGTGCTGTTGGAAACTTTGTTTCACTGTGAAATGTAACACAATTTGGAATTTTGCATCAGTTGCAACATTCCATTTCTCTTGAACTAAATCTCCGTCTAATCGAAGGATCATTTAGCTTTAAAATGTTGTAATGTTAACTGGTGTCCCCTAATACATTACCAGAACTCGAGCTCCTTTCGTGAGCAGGTCAGCTGGTGCTCTGAGCTCTGATTGGTTCATGCAGGAGAGGAGGCGGTACATCCAGGCGTGAGAGCACAGCCATTGGCTGAAACTAGAGGCGAACGCCAGCGGATACTAGAACGGAGACGAACAACATCATAAACATGACTAGCAAATGAATAGAAACTCTTTAAAAGAGTGAAAACACACTGTACCTGTTCATGCAGGTAAGCATTAAAGACGATCAAGTAGAAATACCGCTCTAGACTCAGTAGAGTTCGATGGAGGAAGTAATCTTTAGTGCTGCTTCCCTGAAAACAGAAAATACACTTTATTTGCAATCTGTCCAGCTGGGGGCCGTAAATCTGGATCTGCACACAAGTGATCCACAACGAAACCGAAGTTGAACACAGCAGATTTCAGTTTGTCCAGAGAAGAAGAATCAGCTCAGTGATGCAAAAAGTAACAAAAAAACTGCCTGTGAAGACAGAAACATTGACCTTGTAAAACCGGAGCGACGACAGGGACGGACGATAGAGGACCAGGCCTGGGTTTTAGTTTGTGTTTTGATCTTTATTTGTGCGTGTCAGTCGTCCGTGAGGGGCTGATGCGCTGTCGTGTGTTTATTTTGATCATTAAAATATCATTTGATTGTCCGCCGGTTCCCGCCTCCTCTTTCCCGATGATTATGAAGGTTTAATTCGTTACACTCACCTGGATCTGATAGTCTTCAGCGATTCCCTCCAGCTTCTGTTTGTTCTCATAAACAGCCTCTCGGATGTCGTGCATCTCCGAGCACAGATCGATGGCTCGGTCCACCTGAAACACAGCAGCATACGCTCAACAGCTCATCCGGGATCTCTCAGGGTTTACACACAAATATTAGATTGAACATTCGAAGACAAACCTCTTTCATGACCTCTTGACCTTTAGGCAGCTTACTGATGAGGGTCTGAATAACCTGGAACTGAATTCTGGACTTGTCTGTCGCATCCTCTTCAGCGCTATAAACACGTGACAACATTCACATTAAATGCAGAATCACACTTTTACTGTATATATAAAAAACTTACTGTGTGTACAGTTATTCAGGCTAAATGAGACTTGTTTTACTTTTGCTTATTACTTCTCTTTTGTTGGATTTAATTGCCAAGTCACTTTAGATAAATGACTAAATGGAAATCCAAAGGCACATAATATACACAAATACACATCTTTATTAAACATTCTTAAGCATGCAAAAGAATATACAAAAGTGTTCGTTTTTACTTTCTATTCAGGAAGGATGCATTAAATTGATCATAAGTGTCTGTAAAGACATTTATAATGTTATTTCAAATAAATGCTGTTCTTTTGAACTTTCTGTTCATCTGTGAACCCTGAAAAATAAAATGCATCACAGTTTCTACAGAAATATTGTGCAGCACGACTGTTTTCATCATTGATAATAATCAGAAATGACAGACACTGAAGACTGGAGGAATGATGCTGAAAATACAGCGGAGCATCACAGAAATACATTACACTTTAACACAGATTCACACAGAAAACAGCTGATTTACATTGCATTATATCATTTTACTTTATTTTGCTCAGCCTCGGTGAGCAAAGAGTCTTTCAGAAACGAAAGCTTCTTCCCGAGCCCAAACGTCGTGAGTGCTAGTGTGTGAAGAGTGTGTGTGTGATCATGGGATGTGTTCGGGGTCTTACGGTGCTGTGGGCTCCTGGGTCGCCCGCGTCAGGTGCATCATCACCAGAGATCCCAGGATCATTCCCAGATTCGTCCGGCCGACTCCGACCTGACAGCTGAACAACAGAGCGGGAAGAGACCGCGACGAGTCCCGACTCAAGGACAGAGACGGATTCTCCTGACAGAACGAGAGAGAGACAGAGAGAGAATTCAGTCTATTCATCTGATGTCAGCACACTTCCAGCGATGCACATTCAGCTCTGATCCACTGCAATAAACATCTCAGGAAACCATTTGCAAAGTTTGCTTCTAACAATTAAATACATTACATCTAACGTCAATCAACTAGGGATTCACGAGGAAACTATAAGGGTTCATAAAATCATAAAAACGCTAAATGAAATTCAAAGAAATCAGGGATATACTATCTGTCTAAGCGAGGCTACTTAATTCTTGGTAATGTATTTTGCTCTAACTATCTATAAAATGCATTTTATTTCAGCCAGTTGACAAATAAAAATTTCTCATTTTCATATTTATATAAAAAAAAATGACAAACACAAAACTAAACATTTTAGCAAAATTATATTACAAAAAAACCCTCAAAAAATACTCAAGGATACTAAAATAACAGACCCAAATTAAAATAAAAAACTTTCAATTATAAATAAAATATAAAAAAATTAAATATATTAAATATATTTCAAAAATTATACAAATTATTTTATATAAAATAATATTAAATAATTGAATGTAAAATTTACTTGCATGTCGTGTTCATTAACCACATTCAGATCATTGTGAATGTTTTGTTGAAATATTATTCAATTTAAAATCTAAAAAAATAAATATTTGGCTGACAAGAAAACATTGGGAATCCTTAATTAAGCTTATTTACCTGAAATATAAAACTTTTTTGGTTTTATTTTAAACAAAACTTTAAAAGTGTTCGATTAAGAATAATAATTACACAAACAACAAACACTAATCTCCTGTTTATTTTCCTCTTTATTGGCTTTACTTTTATCCATACTGTCTATATTTCTGCACATTGGAAATGCTGTAAATAATAAGTCTTTGTTTCGGTTTAGAAATGTGCAAATGAATTTCAATCTACAGTGAAGTGATTAAATGAGATCCGATGATGGCAGCCCTGGAGAACAAACAGCCTTGGAGCGGATTTATCAGATATGGACTCATTTCTGCAGTCAGCCTGTGGTTTACTAAAGCCGTTCTGTTTTATAATCTTGTAACAGTTCCAGAGTGTGTTCACTATTACTGGCTGTCTATAGCGGTTTTGTAATTATCTTCCTGGTCACCAGGGGGCAACGCCCTCAGGTAAAGGGTTGAGAATACCCATATAAAGAAGAATGAGTGATCTAGCTGGAAAAGGGCCATGTGGTGGCTTGATTTGGAGAGGGCTCACTCTTTTTACTTAAGAGGGGTTTTGAGTTGAGGCTCAATGTTTATGCCTCTTTTGGCTAGTATTTGAGGAACACTGTGTTTGCAATACTCAATGTAAGCCATATTTCCTCAATTGTGTTGTTTGGTGTTAGCCGGAATCCTTGTGGTCAATACAGACTTAACCCCGGCATCAAATCTTCTTCGATTGGATTTTTTTGGTGGATTATATATACTTTTTTCCAACCTGGCCCGGATATCGACACGGAATCCATAATTTTTGGCCACTGTTGTCTGAAGATGATCCATGTCAAATTTAGTGAAAATCGGACCAACGGTCTGGGAGGAGTTCGAAAAAGTAGATTTTCAACATTAATCAAAATGCCGGACAGGGCGTTCAGATTTCCTACTAAAACATTGGTGTGTCTATTGTCAGCACAACCCAAGGAATATTTTGAGATCAGTTTCATTACAATAGCCTAATGCAAGCAAAAGTTATTAGCATTTTTGTAAATTTCATAATTGAAGGTTAATGAATGGTTTATTACTCTTGGACAATAGGTGGCGCTGTTACCAAATTTATGTGGCATGGTCAGTGTGAGGTGCCGATGACTCATACAAAGTTTGGTGCAAATATGTCAAAGCATTGTAGAGATACAGCCTCAAATGCATTTTAGCATACTTCCAGCAAATTCATTGATGCACTAATGAGAACAGTTTCGTATATCGACACGAAATCCAGCATGGTCTGAAGATGATCCATGTCAAATTTGGTGAAAATCGGACTAACGGTCTAGGAGGAGTTCGAAAAAGTAGGTTTTCAATATTAATCAAAATGGCGGACAGGAAGTATGGCCAATTTTGGCATAATTGGTATCAATGCTCTTGGCATGACCTAAAGAATATAGGGAGACCATTTTAATTTCAATAGTCTAATATATTCAAAAGTTATTAGCATTTTTGTGATATTTCATTATAACCGACGCCTTAAATCTAAAGAGACCAGTTGTGTGATTTTTGGCCAATCCATTCAGAAGTTATAAGCCAAAATAGGCATTTTTCATATCTCCTGACCACTAGGTGGCGCTGCATCGAAACACTGCAGGTAGTCTCAGGTCATGCTTGTTGTAGCACACACCAAGTTTGGTCTCAATATGCCAAACCGTTGCCGAGATATAGCCTCACATGTATTCTTGCGTGCTTTTCGTCAAATTTGTTCACGTGTCACTCGGGAACGGTTGGACGAATCAACTTGAATTCCATAACTTTTTGCTAGCATTGTCTAAAGATGATCTGAGCCAATTTTTGTGAACATCGGACTAACCGTCTAGGACGAGTTCGAAAAAGTAGGTTTTTCGCAAAATTGAAAACAGCGAAAAAAACTAGAATAATATTGAGTTTAGATTTTTGGTTACACTCGTTGTTATTTGCATCACTGATACAGTGTAACATGTACAGTAATTATGCATATTTTTTCTTATTACTACAGTAAGTACATGCAATGTGTAACGGACACTGAAATACATTTTTTCTTGTTTTAAGCAAAACTCTACACTGCAAAAAATTCTTAGTGTTTTATAAGCAAATTTCACATTTAACTCAATTGTGTCACTTGCGATTTCTTTGTAATTATTTGTGAAATCTAATAGCGATTATAATGTATGTCTCTTGCATACAAACTATGGTAACACGGTACATTTCTTTAAGTGCTGTCAGCTTTAAAAACATCAAAAAGTGCGGAGAAAGAGAAAACAACGAGGTTTGGTTTGGGTTTGCATGCTGCTCTGGTTTCATAACTAAATGACATTCAGTTTGTCTTCAGTCCGTCTGATGATCTACAGACTGATGTCCTTCTATCTAAACATGTTATAGATTACAGCTCCGACGTGCTTTAAAGCATCTGATGTGTTTAGATTCCACCATCTCAAAGACATCTAACATCTTCAGAGGCTTTAATCACACTGACGGCTGAATTGGCGTGAAGCATCACGAGAAAACTATTCCGCTGATGCATTAATGTCTTTCACATTACATCAGCTGACAGATGCATTGATTTAGATCACAGCACAGCTATCAGAAAGCTCATGCTGGTGTTTTCAGGAGAATCTCTTACCCGGAGAACGTTCACAAATGCATCAAACTGGTCCTCCAGCGGAGCGCCCTCCATCGGCAGAGGCAGACGATAATACCTGCACAAACACATTTACCCTGCTTATTTACATTATTATTATTAACCATTTAAACCAGTGTTTCCCAAACTTTTTTCTGCCTTGGTTCAGTTTTGATAAGTAAGTAAAAAATCCCACAGCACACCCAGGATTTAAAAAGGGGGGAAAGTTAATAATTAAACAAAGCATCCGCAGAGTTTTGCAAAACTCACAGGAGGTCAAAAATATGATTTTTCACAAAAAGGTGAAAAGGGTGTCAATTTGGAAGATAAATCTTGTAGGGGGTTGTGGAAAAAAAGCTTTTGAGAATTGAACATGCAAATGAAGCGTTCTGGTGCACGCTGACAACAAAATAAAGGGAAAAGACAACAAATGCTTCAAGTAAAAAAAAAAAAGAAGCAGATTTATACCACAAACTTTTTGGACCGTGCAACTCTGTTGTCATCGTTGTTCATACTTCTCTTTAAATGTTTATGTTCACATTAGAGTGCACATACTATCAACAAACTCCATTTTTCACAGTAGAGGAAACAGAAGACTGAAGATGAGGTGCCATAAATGCATATGCACCGCAAAATTTCAAATGCATAAATAATTTTATAAGAGTAATGTTTGATATATTTTTGAACATACAAGTAAAAAATGTTGGGAAAAAATGCAATCCTTTTAAATATGAAACCAAGCCACTAGTAGATTTTTAATGAGCGAGTCATTAATCATTCATTCAGAATCCAGGCGTCTGTCTTTATGAATGGACCACTGAATCATTAACTCACTTGATTCATTCAAAAACGTATTGAATGAACTGATTCATTCAGTATCGAAACACAGCTGTGTGTTGCTCTGAGACACAGAACAGTTCTGCAGTGGCTCTGATTGAATCTTGATCAGCGAAAACAGTTGCAATTTGTGAACGGTGTGTCTTCTTCACTCACAATGAACAACTTCCATTTAAAGCAGTGAATCGTAATTAATGCATGAATCGTTCATTGCAGAACTACATTTTAAGGATACTTTATTTTTAGATTATAGATCAGGTTTCTCACATGCTTCTGAAAACAAAATATTATACAAACAAAATAATATGTAGGCTAATTTACTTTAGGTTCTGACAAAATCTTGTATTTGATGTTTTAAATGAGTCAATTTATAAACGCCAACAATGAGTCTATTTATAAATATTTATTATTTAGATTCACTAGGCCCATGTAAAAATCATTTGAAATAAAAGAACGAAGTCTTGCTTCGTCCAGAGTTTTTGAATCAATCTCTTTTGAATTAATGATTCAGATATCAAATACATTTTAACAGTCGCTAGTCGCCACCTACTGGCATAATGTAGCATATGCAATCTAGATTTACAACCTCACATTCGTTTATTCACCTGCTAGACCGCAAATGTTAAGATTCTTCTCTGTTCTTTAAAAACAGCGTTTCTTGAAAGGAAAAGCTGCTCTTATTCAAACATCAGTTATTTATGTGAAGTAGCAGCACTTCATTCTGAATAATACGGGGCGGAGTTATGAGCTTTGACTGACAATTTGAGGAACCAATGGCGTTACGAGGTTTAGTCACATGCTCCTATGAATGCTTTTCATTGGTTAAATATTTGTGAAAGCCACCTGTATGTGGGCAGGGTGAAGCACGGACGCTTGTACACCTCTTCTGTGACGTGAACGTCTTCCTCACAGCTGATGGAGATCTTCTGAGGCTCTCCTTTAAAATGCTCGATGTCGTTGTAGACGTAGAACACGTTGTTATTGAGTTTGGCGAAGTCCTGGAGCTGAAAACACAAATAACTTCGGATCAGCACATGCACCGGCATCCGTCTGTGATGTTAGCGTGAAATTAAAATGACAGGAAAGCAGAAACATTTGAGTTTAAATGGGGAAATTATTATTAAAAATGTTTTTAAAAATAACATGCAAAGTATTATTTACATACAATGTATTATAACACTGTTTAATTAAGGTTATATAATATTAAATTATTATACACAATAACAACACAATGCCTTGGTTGTCTTGCCTAATACTAGTTCATATTAATATTAGCAAAAGTTTTTAATCATATTATGATTTATCATGAGATTAGAAAACATTTAAATTATTTATTATTTATAACTAAATAATATATTTCACTTTTTTTAATATAATAGTATTTAATTAGAATGAATTAATATAAATATATTTAAGCCTGAGATCAGAATTATTTTATTTTAATTTACTATTATTATTATTATTATTATTATTAAGTATGCCTCACTGCTTAATAATAATGCATAAATATAAGTATTATTAATCTCAAAATCAGGAAAAGAAATATTACTAATTATATATATATATATATATATATATAAAAAATTGTCATTATAATTCTAAAATCAGAAAACATTATTATTATTATGTATTCTTCAATGTTTAAATAATAATAATTATAATAATTCAATAAAAGTATAACTAAACCTAAGATCAGAAAATATTACTACTATAATTTTTTCTGATTAATTATATTTAAATTGATGCATTATTATTATTATTATTATTAATCATAAAATGGGAAAACAACAATAATAACAATTTATACAAATGATTATTATATATATTATATAAGTACATTTTTGGGCTGATCTCAGGACAGAATGAATTTTAATTCCGTTCAAATGTTCTTTCAGGTCTGTTTTCATTGTCTTTACCGGTTTCTGTTCTCCAAATAAAGTAGGTGAGTGTCATAAACAGTTTTGTGTTGTGTTGATGCTCTCCTCTGTATCCTCATCTCTCACCTCTCGTCTGATGGTGAGCTCCAGGTTCTCCGAGCACGCCTGGCGTCCGAGATCGTGCAGGTTCTCATGAAGGTTCTCCTTCCTCCGGGGAGTGTAGGGAAGAAAGTCTGCGTCCGAACGCAGGAACACCACGGGCTCCTCACGCAGACAGAAGAAAATCACCTCCTTTTGAAAGCAAACGCATGTAAATCAGGCCGAATCAAACTGGACTCACAGTCCGTAATCATCACGGTTATTTCACATCATTTGCTGGAGCTCCACAGAGTTTGATTGAAAGCATCGCACCGCAGGCGTAAAACACATTCAGCTCAATCAACAACACACACCTTATCAGCATCATCACTTGCACATGGCTCAACACAGAGCACTGACCTGATGGCCTTCACCCTGCAGTCTCTGGAGGACCTGTTTGAAGCCACCCAGGCTGGGCTGGCCCATGCCGTACAGCGGGAAGCTGCCTTTGCTCTGGCGGAAGTTGGGCGCTCCGTACGAGCCGCTGGTGCTGAGGACGTCTGCTTTACTGAACACGTCCTGCACCATGAAGAAGGATCCCTGAGGAGAGGTCATCAGTCATCTCTACCAGCGCTTTGAACACTCAAAAATAGGGATGCACCGAAAATTTTCGGCAGAAAATGGCATTTTCGGTTTTCGGGCCGATAGACTTTTATCACCGAAACAATACGGCCGAAATGTTATGATGACGCAAACAGAAACCGCGACCTGCACGTGCACCTGCATAGCGCAGACCACGAGCTCCCCGCAACATTCACTTCACACCAGTGAGAACATTCTCTCTCTTCTTATTCCTTTATTCGCAGCACTAAAGCGGCTCCTAACAAAGAGATTAAGACGGACCACGAAGTGAAAACAAAGAAAAGTAGAGTCTGTTAGCACACGTCTCACTGAGATCTTTTCGGATCCTCTGCACTTCATCGCGAATGCGCTTGATCCACGTTATAAAGACCATTACTTGGATGCGGAAATAAGGCAGCGCGCATGAGAAATGATCCAGGCCGCGCTGGATGCGGAGAACACGCGTGTTTTACAGTCTATGGTGGAGACGGAGAAGCGCCAAGCGCAGGAGACTGAGATCAGAGCACAGAAAATAAGACTCGTGTCTGCACCAGATGAGGGGCATGCACCCTCGTTGTCTGATGTGTTCAGTGGAATTCTGCAAGAAAGTGCCTCAAATAATAATAATACGTTGGCTATTTTGTTCTTAGGCTACTATATATGTGACATTTATATATATATATATATATATATATATATATATATATATATATATATATATATACACACACACACACACACATATACATAATATCAGATTGTAGCCATTTTTCTGCTAGATTTTCTGCTAGATTTCTGCTTTAATTTGATTAACAAAAAATATTTATGCCCAGGCCCTAATGCCCAGTGTATTTAAATACACTCTCTCAAATATTTCTCAAATGTCAGGCATATGACAAGCTCAACAGCTAGATGGTTATCTGTCTGAAGTCCCCATCCCCAGAAGTGATAACAGTCTTGCCTACTGGAGAAGTAATGCACTTTCTAGTACTACAGAGAACAATTTCAAATGCACTTCACTTAAATGCACTTTGTTTTTATGAGAGAACAGTTCATTTTAAAACCTTTCTGTAGGCCTGTAGATTATTATTTAATATACACATGAGTGGGATAAATTTTTAGTTTGAATTTTATTTTAATACTGTGCATTGTTGCAATGTGCTTAATAAATATTTGCATAATTTGTAATTATGTATTTTTATGTTTTTTTTAAATAATTTATGTAATTATCTTTGAAACTTTAATATTAATTTATGCAATTGCAATGTCCTAATTTTAGTAAAGTTAGTACACGGTCATAGCAATAAATGCAATGGTACTAATAATTGGCATAATTTATTTCGGTGTTTCGGTTTCGGTTTTCGGCCTTGGTTTTCTCTTTTCCGGTTTTTGGTTTCGGCCAAGAATTTTCATTTCGGTGCATCCCTACTCAAAAAACTCTTTTAAACACAATTAATGCTGCTTTTCCTTCCAAATCACCGGTGTCTTCTTATTAAAATGTTTATGGAAGCCTATTTCTGAAAAATATAAAAAATCCCACAATTCTGGCTTTTTTTCTCGCAGTAGTTTATATCTCAGTCTTGTATTGTTCCTCGAAATTTTGACCTTATTTTTTTAAGCTTATATCAGTTTTGACTTTTTTCTCGCACTTGACATTTTTTTGCTTATAACTCAGTTTTAAACATTTTCTCACAATTTTGACTTTTTTGCTTAGAGTTTTTACTTTTTCTTGCAACTTTGATTTGTTAACTTATATATCAGTTTTGACTTTTTTCATGCAATTCTGAATTTCTTTAGTTTATCTCTCAGTTTTGACTATTTCTAGCAATTCTGGCTTTCATTAGTTCATCAGTTCTCACAATTTTGTCTTTTTCACAAATGCAAATTTATATGTCACAATTCAGATTTCTTTTAATATCTCAGTTCTGGCTTTTTTCGGTTTATGTCAGTTTTTTCTTTCTCTACCAATTGTGACTTTTTTTGTTGTTTTTCATCTCATAATTCAGATTTTTTTTATATACCTCACAACACTAACTTTTCTCAGAATTATGAGATATAAACTCATAACTGTGAAAAACAAAGGGGAAAATTTCAGTATTGTGATATGATAAGTTGCAATTAACTTTTTTTATTATTATACAGTGCCAGAAGTGAGCTTTCGGAGTTTGCCAAAACGACTTTTTAAAGCATTTAAGCTGGTCGCTTCTAACATGATTCATTATTCACACAAACATGATTAAAGTGTGTCCACACAGAGCAGTCCTCAAACTAAAAATGATTCATTTCTACAGCAACGTTCATAACGGCTAAATGATTTGATTTGTTGTTGATGCCGGTAAAATCACTAAATTAACACCAATACATTTATGCATTTGATAGATGCTTTTATCCAAAGCAGTTTCCTCTGAATTCAAGCTAGACATTTTATCTGCAGGAATCAAATCCACGCAGCAGATAAAATCACATATCAACAGAACCGAGGCAGTTTATTATTTATTTTTTTATTTCATTTGCCTATAAATATCTAAGTCTATACACTGTGGTGGCATTTGTTATACTGCTCTTAAAAAAAAAACTAAAATTATATGTATTAAAGTCAGTGCTATTTAAGTATTTTTAGTTTTTATCTATGATTTTAATTAGTTTTGTTTAATAATCTCCATTTTAATTGTATTTTTTGATTGAAGTTTTAGCACTGAAATATTTTTTTAATTAAGTCTAAACTGTAAATGTAAAAAAAAAGCTATTATTCTAAAAATTTTCATATTTATTACAAATATATATTTATATAGAGAGAGAGAGAGAGAGATTTTTTTCCCAAAATTTATTTTTCTTTGGACTAAAAAAAATACAATTTAATGTAACAAAAAAAAATGTAAAAACTCAAAATCACAAACAAATGTAAGAAATTAAAAATGACATCATTAATACTAAAGTAGCACTGAGGACGCCACAAAAGGCAAGAGAAAGAAGCTTTCATGAAAAGAGTTCAATAAAGATTTTTACAGTTGCAAAATGTTAATTATGAAAAATCTGACGAACGAGCTGCTAAACGCCTAATTATTACTTCATGATGTAGAAAACCTGAGCATTCAACAGCAGAAGATCATCAAGTAACGCAATGTTCTGGAAGGAACCGGAACCATTAGGAGTGTTTGACAAGCGAAACTCATCAGTGGCTCGTCAGCAAACAGAAACTAACGAGCAAACAAAGAGACCAAGAGGCCAGCAGGAGACGAGGAGCTTCAAAGCCTTCAGATAGAGGTGCAAACGTCCTGCCAAGACTAAAGAGCGAGCGCCGCGGTAATTAATGAAGACAGAGACGTGTTGGGACACAGCCTCGAAATCCACTGCCAATAATGACGCAAATTAAGTCAGATCTGACATTGAGAATGAACAAAAACATTACTGTAGTGGCACCATGGAATATATCAAAGCATAATGATGATCATATTCATGTTGCATGGTATTTACTGCATAAATAAACAGAGCTTGCACGATGCTGTAGTTTGCAAAAACTCAAATTTGATATGACATTTAATATGGAGCTACATTATGAAATTTACTAATTACTATGGTACTGTGTGTACTGCACTTTTGTACTTTTTTGTACAAAAAAATTTATCATAATATTTAAGCAGATTTTTCTGATTCTCATTACTGTAAAATAAAATAACATGAAACATTTAAAAATAATAATAATAAAATAAAATAATCCCACCCCATTGTTATTACTAATTATTGTATTATTTATTTTTATTTAATTTGACTATAAATATCTGAATTTATACACTGTGGCAGCATTCGCTATACTGTCATACTTTTTTTAATTAATTAATTTAATTTACAAAAAAGGTCATTCAAAATGAACATTTTCATATGTATTACTTTTCCATTCAAATATTGTAACAGTTAACGCACTGGCCCCGCCCCCAGACCTGTACATCATCATATATTTCATATAATTAACTGTTGACAAATATGATGCAGGGTAATAACTCCATAAATGCAGTTATGCCCTAAAAAAAACAAGATATTGGTGCAAAAAGCCCCTGTATGAGTTTTTGTCTCATATTTATATCATATGATAAGCGATATGACACCAGTATTACAATATCACGTTTAAATGTGATTCTACACAACAGTTCAGTAAATAAGAAGTTGATATCGTGTCATATTTTAAACAAAAAATGGTTAAAAAAAATTGTTGATATACAAAAAATAATGTAAAAATTTGTAGTATTTTTTGTCATTTTTATTATTCTTTTTTAAATATGCCTGTATTTTTTATTCATTTTTATTTCAGATTTGTCTTTAGTTGTTTCAGTATATGAAGTATATATAGTTAGTGATCATTTTATTTCAAGTAACAGTACTGAGACTTTGAATGGAAAAAATCAGGTAACTTAACTAAAAACTAAATCTAAATATCGAACTATAAATCTAAAATACACTTAAGCTTCTGCAGAAATGAACGGTTTTCCAGAGAGATCAAGAGTCCGGCTCACCTGGACCAGATGGTGCTCAGGCATGTTATCTGAGATCCTCCCAACTTTATAGTTCGTACGGACAACATCATCGTGAATCTGAAACTCCTGTCTGCAGTTATACCTGCACACACACACACACACACACACACACACACAGAGACTCAATCAGGAGAATGATCGGTGACTGCAGGCGTCTCAGAACAGAGCCGGACATACGTGATGACCACAGGAGCCACTTTATTCGTGATGATGGACTTGGCCTTGTTGTTGTGGATGTTGAGCGTCTGGAAGGAGGCGGAGCTCGCCGACCGCCTGCTGTCCGTCATCCCGTTGCCGTGGAAACTCTCATGCAGCGTGGGCTGGGGAGCAGCGCTGGCAGTCGTACCCATAATCCTCCAGCAGCTGTCAATCAAACACACACACCATCAGACTCAAACTAAAGCAGTGCTGTCAAACGATTTATCGTCTCCATGCTCTATCAAATCGGGAAGCAAAACAAAACTCTGGTTCTCAGACTGAATGGATTCCTTCAGGAAAGCCGATTTCTGCGGCCCATTCACAGGGAAAATAAAATCTCCCAGTGTCCTCGGCGGAGGACAGATGGGCATTCCTGCTTCCCGCATCAACAGCTATTGAAATACAGCGGGTGAAGCTCAAGCGGAGACAAAAGCGTCTCGGCGCAGACAGGAAGTGCTCAGCAGCTGCAGGAAGCATCTGCGGTCAAACAGGCTGATCAGAGGAAGGATGCAGAACGCTCCTCATTCTTAAGAGATGTACATCTCAGATCAGACGGCACATTTATAACTGTGAGAAGAGCTGGGGACTCGTGACCCCAACATAAATCACACAGGTCTGCCCTGCAACACACAGCAGGGAAATGCAGGCTAAAACATAAAAGAAAAATTATGAAATAAAATGACAAATATAAACAATTCGATAATAAAAAGGTACAAATAAAATGGAAATGGAAAGTAATGAAATAAATCAAACATAATAAAATATACAAAATGTAAATAATAAAATAAAAAATATTTAAAAATAAGATTAAAATGTAAAATAATATAATGAAAGAAAATAAAATGAAGTAAAAAATAAATTATAAACAATTAGTTTAAAAAATGAAAATTCTAATGAATGCAATGAAATAAACCTAATAAAATAAATAAAATGAAAAAAAAGCTAAAAATAAAATATAAAATGAAACTGAAAATAAATTTAGTGAAATAAAATAAAATAATAAATAATAAACAATTAGATAATAAAAAGGAAAAAAGGAAATTGTAAAGGATGTAATGAAATAAAGCAAACCTAATAAAATATACAAAATGTAAAAATAATAAAAAAAATACAATGAAACTGAAAATAAAAGTAATAAAATAAAAAAAATTATGAACAATTAGATAAAAAAGTTTTACGAAATGAAAATTATAATGAATGTAATGAAATAAACCTAATTAAAAAACATTTAAAAATAATTTTATATATTAAAATATTAAAAAAATAATGAAACTGAAAATCAAAGTAATGAAATAAAAAATTATAAACAATTAGATAATAAAAAAGTAAAAAAATGGAAATTGTAAAGAATGTAATGAAATAAAACAAACCTAATAAATATAAATATATTTAAAAAAATAAATAAATAAATACAGTATATTAAAAAGGTAAAAAAAATAGAAAATAAAATAAAACAGACAATAAGAGTAATGAAAATAAAAAATGTATTATAAACAAATAGATTAAAAAAATTAAATTAAATAAGAAAAAACTTAAATACAAAATATATTTAAAAATAAGAAAAATAATAATAAAATGAAACAGAAAATAAAAGTACTGAAATAATAATAATGACGGAAAAAAAAATTGTAAAATATAAGCTTCATTTTAAAATAAAAATTAACAGACTATCAAACACCACAATACTACCATCTAATATAAAAGAGTCATTAGTCCTTGTTTGTAACCACAAGCCAGTTTTAGGTGACACCCGTCTCAAACAGAGAGCTGCCGCCCATCTTCACAGGAAGTGTGGCCAGATTTCACAATATAACACAATCTCTTCATAATCCATCAAGGACATTATTATTTTCTTCTCAAATAAGACATCGTTCTCCACATTTAGGGAGATTTAGCATCTTCCCAGAATCATCCATCACGTCTCTCTTGAATGTCTCCTTCATAAACCTCGTCTGAAAGAATCACATCTGCAGTCTTCATTCAGGAATATCTCAAGTGTACAAAAACGCTCAACAAAAATGCTCTTGGTGCGAACACAAACGGGGTTTGATCAGGTTTAAACCCTAAACTGCCCACAAAAAGTGTGAAAGGCATCTTTAAACAGAGTTCAGAGTGGATTTAGACGTTTAAGAGAAACAACAACAACCACAAATCCTTGTGAAGAAGCATATCTTTCATAAAGAAGATGTTTTGAAGAATGCACAATATTAGTGCTCATTCACTTCCACTGTACAGACAAAAACACATTTGACTAAATTAATAAAGTAAAAATGTCATTTCTCAAAGTATCTTATGTGTTCCACAGAAAGTCATAAATTAGATTAAAAAAAAAAAGAATTTAACATTTTATAAAAATGTAAATTTATAAAAATATTTTTTTTCTAAGTTAAATATTTATTATTTATATTAATAGCTTGAATTAGTTTTTATTTTTAGTTAAGTTTTAGTGATTCTTTAAATATGTTTTTGTCATTATTATTAGTTTTTGTTTTCTAATATGTCTATAAATATTTTTATAAAATAAAAGTAATGAAAAAAAAAAAAAAGCTTAATTTTAAAATAAAAGGTTTTATTTTAGTGTTTAGTTATTTAAGGATTATGTAAAGAAAAATACATTTTAACATTCATGTTTTCATAGTCTTCATTTGTAGTTAATTATAATAGAATGATATGACGGACAGTGAATTGTGCCAGAACTTTCACTTTTGTGGTAAAAATCCCTTTAAGACAGTAAAAAAACCCCGTTAAGTCCACTTCACAGGGATCTGTGTGGACATCAGAGCACATCTGTAATCTGTGGTGCATGTGTAATAGACAGAAGGGTCAGAGTTACACCACCATGACAAAACACATAAAAATCCCTTCAGCGAGGAAGTGCCTTCAGAAACATGAGGATGTTGCGTGTGTTTAGTCCTAATGCATGGATCCAGTGATGCTCACATTAATGATTCACTGGGGTTTTACACTATGAACAGTCATTGTGTTGATAATTTGACATCCATCAGCAGTGAAGCTCAGCACGACTTCACAACTTCCCTTATGAGTAAAAACAACTGCCCGGAAAAACTGACTTCCTCACACTACTTCCTGTTGCAACACCGCGGAGATGTGCATGTTACTTCACCATGGCACTGAACGATTTACATATTCACACACCGTAATATTTACAATTCAACCGAGGTTCCTGTGAACTAATAACCTCCAGGTTAAAAAAATATAATTTTCTGATTTTTTTTTTGCATAAGACACAAAATTAAAATCACACCACCTTAAATCACATGCATTACAAAACAACTATACAAATAATTGCAAAAGTTAGTAAACAAGTTAGTAAATTTCTATATTTTATAAAAAGAAAACCTAAAAAAAAAATATATATATATATAAATTAAATACATACTAAAATATGACATTAAAATTAAACAATTAAAACAATTGCATTATATAGTTATAATATTATAATATAATAGTTATTAAACAAAAGATAAATAAATATATGCACACAAAATAAAAACAAACAAATAAATTAATAAACACTAAAACAACTATAAAATGTCAAAAGTTAGTAAATAAGTTACTAAATATATTTTAATATTTAGTAAAAATAAATGCATATGAACACAACACACAAATAAACAAGTAAATAAAATAATGCTAAAACATGGCAATAATCAAAGTAACTACCAAAAAGTGAAATAAATTTTGATATTTTCTTAAAAAATAAATACATTTGAACACACACACACACACACACTTCCCCAAAATATGGCATTAATAATAAAGCAAAACCACTATAAAATCATTTGCAGACATTAGTAAGTATATTTTGATATTTCAGTTACACACGATACATGTGAAGACATTTAAAATAAAATACTACTTGAACACAGAAACCACTGTATCATCACTTTGCGCTAGAAACATGGTACTTTTGTCAGCAAGAGTGTCAAAACCCCACAGTGCATGCAACAATCAGAAGAACTGGATAAAAGCATCAGCCAAATGCATGACGCAAACTAAATATCAGCTCTTGAACTGAACTTGTCCCACGTCTGAATGCAAATACACTGTAGGTTTTCCCAGAATGCTACGGGAAAATCTGTGCATCATCTCTCTCACACGCAGGCATTTACAGATCAGAAATAGCACATAATTACAGTTATTCTGAACGGCTCTC
>NC_081794.1:28587420-28659920 GCF_963082965.1 Carassius carassius
GACTGCTTCTGTGCTGCAGGGACACAGATGTAGTTGGATTTGAGCTGATGTTCATGTGAGAACAAACCCATCCACACCTGTGTCTTCCTCTGTCAGTCTAACGGTGTGATGAACTTGAAGAGATGAATGCGAGACCAAAGCCAGAAATCATGCATCTCTCTTTTTTTCCTGAGGCTCTGTGACATTTTGCCCTTGTGGTACTTTACAGTTTAACATGCATGAAGAGAAATTAGTTTGAAGCTTCTGGATTTAATTAGAGAAACGAGGCAAAGCAGACGAGGAAGCAGCAGAAGATCGAGTGACGTGATGCTCTGAAGCAGTGAACAACATTTCAGCTTCCTGTGAAACTTCCTCCCAGGGCTGTGAGAAACCCAAACCGTTTCCTGCTGCCTCGCTCATCAATGCACTTTTGTGTTTTAAACATCCGTTTCCGAGCGGACTGACCACTTGACACCTGAGTGTGTCCATGGGAAAAACACTTTCCTGTCTGGATTTGCCCCCGATGATCAACCTCACTTATTTAGAAATTTTATTCACTGCAAAAGAAGAGTATGCAGAATAGAAAAAGATTCGTTCAAACGAATCGACTCACTGAATCAGATGCAGAGTTTAAACATTTTCATGCGTTTCTTGTACACTTATCTTCTACATATCACACACTTGTTATAGTGTGCTAGTATCAAATATATATATACACACACACACACACACACACACACACACACATTTCTGACTTTATTCTTGCAATTCTAAAAAAATCTGAATTTTGAGAAATTAAAACTCAGTATTGCAAGATATACAGTAGTTGCAATAGTTTATAAAGTTTAACTTCAGGTACAAAAATACCTAATTACTGAAACTGAAATAAGAATGAATAAAAACTGATCAAATAAATATTTTTAAAAAATTCTAAAAATGTAAAAAACTCAAAATATGAATAAAATCCATAATACTATCTCAATGCTAAATAACCCTGGATTATGATGCATGCTGGATGTCATCTCTGATGTGAATATTTAATGACTATAATGCTGATTTCTATTCTGGTAGACATGAAATCATGGTTTTAAACAGGACATTCAGCCAGACACACAGTGGGAACAACACATCATAGAATCATCTTCAATTAATGACGGCCTGGGCGTTTTTAGGATTCAGACACAGCCGTACGATTACTGGACTGACTTCAAACAGATAAAAGCTGGACAATGTGACATCTAGTGGCTGAAATCATCTGTGCACATCAGGCATTCAGTGAACAAACCACAAACACAAAATCAGCATAAAACAAAACACACCACAAACCCGAACACAGCACACTTCACTGCATTGAATCACAGCGGCTGTATCTGTGCTATTTCTGTGGATTCATCTCAAATGATCTGCTTTTAAAGAAAGATGCACAAATAAATGATTTAATTTTGTGTAATCGTTGTGAATTCATCTTCTTTGTGCAACTGCTTAATAACAACCCATCCAAAAATAATCCCTAAACTCATTTATTCATGAAGTGATTTTTGCTTTAAATAATCCATGAATTATAAAATAATGGTTTGACATGGCTCTGTTTTACAATCCATGTCCATACTGCCATAATCAGATGTAAATTCAAGGGGGAAATTTGGTTTTTGTGCATAATTCCCAGCTATTTACAATTAATATTTCTCCGGGTTTTTTTAAGTACATTTCTGTATAGACAAACTTAAAATCTCGGTTACAAAAACAGATTTAAAACACCACACTATGAACCCAGTAGCGGGGCATGTTGTCACATTACAGTATATGGGGTAAGTTGTCACAATAGGAACTTGCTGTTTATTGACATTGACTAAAGATTTTTAATCTTATGTTTTTAAACTGTTTAATGGCTTAGTCAGCTAAACTTAAAACAGCAAGACAATTATTATACATAAAATAAATCAAAAAGCGGCTAAAGTAGAAATGGCATCCCATTGTGGGATTTATAGTTTGTCGAATGAAAACGATGAACTCGGTTTGGAGGACAGGATTCACAACCCAAAAATATATATTTAAGACAGTTTTTACCTTGAAGTTTAAAACTAAACATCATATAGCTAGATCTTGTGACAACTTGCCCCAGCTTCTACTTTGAGCTCCAACTTCTTAAAAAATGAAAGACTTGTGAACTTCAAATGCAGATAAAATGCCATCTTTCACTTTAAATGTACTATATTGATAGCTATATCAAAGTTTCTTGCAAGACTCTTTCAGAGGCAAAATGACACGGCTTTTAATTGGCCTCATTTCTATAATGATCTCTACAAATGACCTCTTCTGTCGCCCTAAAAAGACCCCTTATCTGACTTTATCTCAATCCCTAACGCAAACTCCTCTAATCTAGCACTGACAGGGTCAAAAAGACGGATTATTCACAGTTCTGATGGAGAACCGAGACGAACTTCATCACCATTCATCTTCAGAAGCGACTCTCGAGCCGAACATTAGCATCTCAATCCATTAATATCAAATCGCTTTCATGTGGATTGATAAGATTTTGGCATGTGGGTTTCATCCATATTCAATAATGAGAAATAGCATAGATTACATCGTAGCCTATTTAATGAGGAGTTTCTGATCTGAGATGTTAGGATGAAGCTCACGAAGTTTGTCAAGAACTTCTCAAAACTTTTTTAAAAATGCAAAAATTCAATGCATCTCCTGACAATTAAGGAAACGTTTCCTGTTTTATTGTTGGAGTGAAATATGACGTTTGTCGTGAGATTTATCCTATTTAATTGATTAGTTGACATGCCTTCCTTCATGAGAGATACCGGTTTAAGATCCAGAAGCTCAGTTCAGGGTGTGAAAAACTTCAGAAGTTATTCAAATATCACAGTGATGGCCGTAAATGTCTACGTAATCGTTAGTTTAATCGAGTTCTCGTTTACTAAACTACAACAAAGTAACTCAAAGCGACACATACGCAAATGATTCTCTTTTGATTGTTGCGAGGTCTAATTCGAAAACGAATCGTTCTTTTGAATCGGTTCTTTTAAATGACTCGGTCGAGTTCAAATAGTGGTTTTTGAAACCCTGATCAGTTATAGGCCTACATTACTAGATCAGTTGTTTGGAAGTGTAAACTTACAGAACTGGAACCGTTTACAACATTTTGATTCGTAAAACACCAAAAGATTCATTCGAGCGAATCGACTCGCTGCTTCAGACCCATTTGAAACATTTCCCAAGCATTTCTTGTAACGTATCTCCTCTGCATGATACATGTGTGCGCTCTAAACTCATTTACACATCTCACACTCGATATAGTGTGTTCTAATCTGACCAGAGTGAATCATAGTCGTGCAATCTATCGCAGAATCAGTAACATACCGACACACTGACGTTCAGATTATATCCGCTCTGTTTCTAGTACACACTGCTCTTTTTATGCTTTTCTCTTTTCACAACTGCAGCAATGCAGCTTCACCCAACATGTAGTCTACATCCATGCATGCATGTGAGGAGAAGCTCGATCACATAAGCACTGTAGAAACTGAATCACTCACCATCTCCGTGAAACCCTCCGCCTTCACAACAGAGCAAACACACACTCCAGCAAATCTCAGAGCACGGAATCAAGAGAGAGAGAGAGAAAGAAGGAAGGCACTCGTGGTTTGGAAGACTGGCTCTTTGAGCATGCGTGTGCTCTCTCTCTGTGTGTGTGTGTGTGTGTGTGTGTGTGTGTGTGTTTGTGGTGCCAGGCGCTGAAAAGATCAGCAGTTCAACCAGACATATAGAAATTGTGTGGTGCAGAGTGTATTTTAGCTAGTCACTCTAATCATCAATTCCCATTAAAAAGTTTATTTTTTCAGTGAAGGATAATTGCTTATATTTTTTAATATAAAAAGTCCAACCCTGTTTTTTCATAGTTGCCTAATATACACTCTGCCTCACACACACACACACACACACACACACACATATAAAGTTGCAACATATATTTTATATATAACTTTATTTGTGTGTGTGTGTGTGTGTGTGTGTGTGTGTGTGTGTGTGTGTGTGTGTGTGTGTGCTTTCTACAGTATTCTACTTAAATTAAGTCTCAAGTAACATTGAATATCAAGACCCATATTCAAAATAGCAAATAATTAAAATGTATATCGTCTAAAAACATATAGCCTACATTATTTAACTCAATACAAAATAATATTGTATTATAAGCAGCCTTTATAGATCAATAAATACTTAAAACTATTACTTAAAATTCATTAAAATGTTTAACTCATCCTATACCCATTACAAATGTTATAAAAAGAACTACAAAACAATATTTCTTAAATCTCAAAATTAAGCATATGCAAACTTGCTAAATAAATAAACAAATCACACACACGCATCAGACAATAATACATTATGACTTAAAATTCATTAAAACATTTACTGTTCATTAACGTGAGCCAGCACTGAACCCAGACACATCCTTCACCTCGCAACGGGATGAGCAAATAATATTTGTCGATATATAAATGTTATGTTTAATGCATTTGATGCAGGTCAAGTAAAGACACGTATATCTGACGCTGCAGACGTGTTATCACAGTCTTCAAAGGACTAGAGCGACTCCGGTGACGTCACGGGGCGCAAGGTGCTTTAAATGTTCATTGTAAAATATGCGCCTCATTTCCACACGAATAGATGATGAGCTGTCAAGGCATGTCAATTTCCTTTAATGTCCCCTGCTACTTGTTAAATATGCAGAGGGACAGAGGGAGGGGGTATATAAGCTCTCCTGGATCCTCGACCTGTCATTCTGACCTCAGTGCATCATGAACGCGCACGGAGCTTTGCGTCTGCTCTGCTACCAGCTTCTGCTTCTTGGAGTTTTCGGAAAGTATGATAATCACGCCACGAGGAGTACGTCACCCAGAAGCCACCGGCATCATTTACCGACATACATGATGCAGCTCTACCGACACTTCAAGCTCAACCAAACGCGTCCCGTGGAGAAAACAGAGCACGAGCAAGCGGACACCATCAAGAGCATCCTCTCCAAGAGTAAGATTTGCTTTTCTTTCGTTTCTAGCTGCATGCTTTTTATTCGCATGAAAGTTTTCGCGCCGTGGTAAAATCTCCGAAGCTGTCTTTGGCTCCTGGCTGTCAGATCTCAGCGCCAGACTCCTTCAATCCACATTGTCCAGGACTAAAGCTGATGTGGATTAGAGTCTCGCCAGACATCCTCACACAAACCCAAATCAACATCAGCCCCTCGGCGGTTTTTCACACGTCCCTGATTAGATTAGGAGCGCGGGCACGCGGCGTTTAACGGGGGTCTGGAGGGTGTTAAACGATGGGTTTCGATCCGGTGCTCGTTCTGAAGGGATTAGGCTCGCGCTGCCTTGCCCCTCCGTTAAAATACATCTAATATCTGACCGATACTACACGACTTTTCATCAGACTGATGATCTCTAATTCAAGAAATGAGACTAGTTTAATTGATGTGGGCTACACCTTCGACTAATTGAGGGTGGTTCTTTTTATCTGATATAGGTTACTAAATTTAAACCCATTTGCATAAAGATTTATTGTACTGTCTTAACATCAAGAGATTGACCATAGATCAAATTATTAGCTTTATCCTAATTAATGTATGTAATATCGGGTTTGCCAGTGAATTATTATTATTTCTATTCGAATTTCAGTTTAACATACTTTGTTGAAAATAATAATAATAATAATGTCGTGGTTGCAGTTATTATTTGCGACAATTTAGATTATTAGACTGCTACAATAAAAATATTAGATTTTTTAAAATCATGATTATTATTTAAAATATGTATTATTTATATTATTACTATCGTTGCAGTCTAGGGATTATTTACAATAAATCTGAATAAATAAATAAATAATTAGACTGCAACAAAAAAGATATAAGGAATATTTTATATTTATTATTTATGATATTTTTTATTGTTGCAATGATTATGTAGAATGCAATAAAATATAATAAATATGTTGAATTATAATTACTTGCTATATTTTATTTTTAGTTTTATTTTTTGTTGCAGTCTAATGATTATTTACAACAAATTAAAATACAATAAAATTGTAAATATGTTCAGTAATTATTATTTTAATTATTATTGTTATTTTTAGCATACCAAGGCCATTTGTTAAAGTGCAGTGCTTCCCGAAATGTTTTAAATATTAAAGAAAGACTAATCTAATGATTATTTAGTCATGATTGAGTTGAACTACAGGCTGATGTTGAATGGCAGAGCTCTTAAGCACAGTCAGGGCAGCCCCTTATTAGATAAACCAAAGCAATTAGCAATTTGAATGTAAATGTACAGCCAATACACTCCAGTGGACCAGAGCCTCATCCACGAGGATCAAAGAGTGTGTGTTCAGGTGCACAAATCACCTCATTACTGTTGGGTTTGTGTACATGACAGTCAGTCCTTCATCCCTGGAGAAAGATAACTATCAAAAGAGCCAAGAGCCATAGTGATGGGTTACGACTTTAGATGAGTGCATCTCACGAAATCTGTCAAGAACAGGCCTGAAATCAAAGGGAAAAAAGCTTTTCTTTTCACTTAAATATTTAATAATTCATTTAGTCATATCTAATTTGTTATAATCACATCTTTTAATAATGATATCAAATGAGGCATATGAAATATTGCAAGACTAATTCATTATATATATTTCGATTAAAAAAAATGATCAGTGGCTGATGCATGATATAGTATGCAACATTTCCTTTAATTTATTTATTCTTTTACATTTACATTTAATCATTTAGCAGACGCTTTTATCCAAAGCGACTTACAAATAAAACAATAGAAGCAGTCAGGTCAACAAGAGAACAACAACAGAATACAAGCGCCATGGCAAGTCTCAGTTTAAAAATTTGTAAAATTTGTATTTTTAAATAAATTAAAAGTTTTGCCAGTCTAAACAGTATTTTTAGTAATAAATGTTATCAAATGAGGCATATGCAAAATTGCTAAATAAAAAAATATCAAGTATTTTAATTCTTGTTTTTCCATTTCTTTTCTTTTTTTTCTATGATTTCCATTTTGTCAGTGGTTGATGGATGATATAATTGACCATCAGTGTATAATATGCAACGTTTCAACCAAAATTGAAAACTTATTTAATTTTAAAAAATGTTATAAATTCAAAGTTTTCCCAAAGTCAGTTTTTTATTATTACTATTATTAATATTATTATTTTGTAATATATGGAGCCTTAAAAATAATGGTATGAAATAAGCAACATTGCAAATTAAGTCGAAAAAATTAATTAAATTTTCCAAAACCATGTTTTTTTTTAAGGTGTCAAATTGTGTTAGTTAGCTGTATTTTTAGTTATTTTTAACCTAATCAAAATAACCACACTGCAGTTTGATTGAGATTAACTGGAAAGCACAATGGTTTTTGAAAAAGTATCTGTTTTTGCAAATTAACTTTATTCATACTGTGTGTGTGTATATATATATATATATATATATATATATATATATATATATATATATATATATATATGAAGAGTTACTTTGCAAAGCGATTACCATTCAACATTTATTATTTAGCAAGTCAGTAAGGATATTGACAATAATAATATGACTGACCTATAATCATGTATGACATAAATGTGACATCAACTCATGTATTTCCTTTGCTTCTTCCAGGTTTGACCAATCAGGACACACACTACGTCACACACTTCGACCTTTCCTCGGTTCTGTCCGAGCGTCAGATCCATGCGGCGGAGCTGAGGATCCGTATTCCCAAAGACACCCAGCGAACGAACATCACGGTGGAGATCCGACACCAGCAGGACGAGTCCCTGGGTCAGCTGTCCGATTCCTCTCTGATGAGCGTCTCCCATCACTGGAGGGTCTACAACGCCACAGACCTGCTCCTAAACTGGATCGGGCCCAAACTCTCTGAGGGGAGAGCAGCGAGACACGCTCTTCACCCTCTTCACTCCGGGAGGAAAGCTGTGGACGGGATCCGTCACAGAGCCATGCTGCTGGTCTTCTCACACACCGTCTCTGGACAGAGCGAGCAGGACCGAGCCAGTCTCCTGCACACCGCCGAGACGTCTAAGTTTTTGTTTAACAGCGAAGGAAAGGAGGTGCGCAGAGACAAGCCACACAGGAGCAAGCGGGGCCGCAGGGGTCAGCCGATGAGGAACCCAGAGCCACTCCGGGCCCCGGCGGAGAAGAGCTCCATGTGCAGGAGGGTCGACATGCATGTGGACTTCAATCAGATCGGATGGAGCTCCTGGATCGTCTTCCCAAAGAAGTACAACGCGTACCGCTGCGAGGGGAGCTGCCCCAACCCTGTGAGCGAAGACCTTCATCCCACCAACCACGCTTACATGCAGGTGAGGCGCTCGTTATATTTATCTAGCTTTGCAATTGTTTTTAATATTAAATAATGCATGCAGAATTTTTTGCATTACATACTGCATTCTTGGGGTTGTTATCATTTACTAAAAATAGCTTAAAATTGATTGCAAATGCATTTAAAAAAACTAAATAAAAAAATGTAAAAACTAAAAATGCTATATTAAATTATTAATACAAATAAAATGTTAATATAGAAACTTAAAATTTATATAAAAACATTTACACCTTAAAAACGAAACTAAACATTTTTATTAATTGAAATAAAATGAATTTAAAACAAAGTTACATTTTTAAAAGTTATTTCAGATAACATTTCTCATTATCATTTAGTTTTGTTTGAAATATTAAAATAACTTAATCTGAAATAAAATTACATAAAATTCAGTTAAAACTGAAAAATGAAACTAAACTTAAAAATTGTTACTTGAAATGTTAACTGAAGTAAAATATTTAAAAAAACACAAACCTATTTTATTTCAGCTAAATTAACTTACACTTTGTTTAACTTGAAGTACTAAAATAACTCAGTCTTAAACTGAAATAAAGCTACATTAAAATAAGTTATTTAAAAAACGATATCAGGAATAAAAAAATTAAATAAAATCAAAATAATTTAACTCACTTTATTTCAGATAGCTGCCAAGGAAACATTTTCATTTAGAAGTACTAAAACAACTGAAATAAAACTACATAGAAATTCTGTTAAATAAAATTAAAATTAAATTAAAATATTTAAAAAATAAAAAAATATATATTTTCATTAAGTTGAACTTGAATTAACTAAAATAACTGAAAACTATAAATAAATAAAAATAAACAGACATATTAAAAAATTTTTACTTACATTTTGTTTAACTTGAAATACTAAAATAACTCTTAAACTGAAATAAAGCTACTGTACATAAAAATAAGTTACTTAAAAAAAAACAATAATAGAAAATTTTTTTTTTTATAAAATATATAAAATTGTACTCACTTTATTTCAGATAGTTGCCAAGGAAACATTTTCATTTAGATGCACTAAAACAACTGAAATAAAATTACATAGAAATTCACTTAAAATGTTAAAATTAAGTTAAAATTAAAATATTTAGATCATTAAATAGAATATTACATTGAACTTGAAGTAACTAAAATAACAAAACAAAAACATAAAAAAATAAAAATAAACTAAGACTTCTAAAACTTTCCTGGAATCTAAATGAAAACAAAGTAGTTCAAGTTCAAGTTTATGTATATAGCACATTTATAAGAGTGTGTGAATAACGGTGAGGTAATGCTGTGGTTGTGTTTGTGCTGCAGAGTTTGCTGAAGTACTATGATCCCAGCAGAGTTCCTGCGGCCTGCTGCGCTCCGACCAGGACGAGTCCCCTCAGCATGCTTTACTACGAGAACGGAGAGCTGCTCCTCAGACACCACGAGGACATGCAGGTGGAGGAGTGCGGCTGTCTGTGACCAGCTTCATATCAAACACCTCCACCCCAGCTCCAGATGCAGCACGAGTTTCCCATCGTCCCGGGAAGAGATGATGGAAATAAGAACAGAAGATGCTCTTCAATCGTCTTCTGGAAGATCAGGAATATTTCGATCAGTCCTAGAAACTGATTAAAAAGATCTCAAGCACTGTATTTACTATGTAACTATGTAAATATTTATTGTAAATAATACATAAATAAAGCCTTGATATTTATGGGAATATAATATATTAATCTTTGTATAAAGAATGGACATTAACAATATTATTTTTGCTAATAGAAATAAAAGTATTTGCCTGAAAGTTTTTAAACAGCTCTTCATTGAATCATTTATAAACATCTATCTATCTATCTATCTATCTATCTATCTATCTATCTATCTATCTATCTATCTATCTATCTATCTATCTATCTATCTATCTATCTATCTATCTATCAATTACTAAATTGCCACAGATTTAAGTAAATATATTTATTTGTTATTTTTGTAAATACTATTAAATTGTGGTTCCATCCTTTAAAAAAAATTACAGTAATTTATAAACAAATAGAGAGATAGATACATAAATAAATACAGGATCTACATACTGTATATCAGCTTTATTTATTTATTTATTTATGTAAGCACTGGCTAATAATACATTATCACCATTTGCAAAACAAATATGGAATGCATTTGTTCAAAGAAAGTATTTTACATTTTTGTAATTTTAATGTTTTTTAATGGACAGATCCCAAGGAAAAAGAAATGCATTCATATAAATAATGATATTAATGATAAATAATCTCTTTCTCTCTCTGTTATACATAAAAAAACACTTAATATTTGTGTAAATTCACAATGTTATTTTTTATAAAAAGAAAAAGTATTTTAGAATTTTTTTATTGATTCCTTTATGAAAAGTGTGTGATCGTATTATACTGATTCTTACATTTGCTAAAAATCCTATATTTCTGTCTCATTCAAAGCCCCAAATTTAGTCAAATACGATTATTACAGAGAAAATGGCACTGAGAGTATAAACCCGATTCCAAAAAAGTTGGGACACTACAAATTGTGAGTAAAAAAGGAAAGGAACAATTTACAAATCTCATAAACTTACATTTTATTCGCAATAGAATATAGATAACATACCAAATGTTGAAAGTGAGAGATTTTGAACTGTCATGCCAAATATTGGCTCATTTTGGATTTCATGAGAGCTACACACTGCAAAAAAGTTGGGACAGGTAGCAATAAGAGGCCGGAAAAATTAAATGTACATATAAGGAACAGCCGGAGGACCAATTTGCAACTTATTAGGTCAATTGGGAACATGATTGGGTATAAACTAGCCTCTCAGAGTCACTTCACAAGCATTTTACCTTTCATTGTCAGTTTCAAGGTATTCACGTCAAAATAAAAGTTCATTTTTACATAAAGGCATTGTGCTAGAAATATTACCATTATTTAGTAGAATGTATGTGATACTGCTACTACTGTTGAAAAAATTAATAAAACTTTATTTTTTAAATAAATAAATCACACAATATTGCTTCCATGTTTTAATTTTAATAGCAAATCCCCTTTATTTACCAAAAAATAAAATGTGTTTAAATTTCATTAATTAAAAGACAAATTAAATTTGGGTGAAACTTGTTTACTGTTTTTCATAAATAAATTTTTGTAAATAAGTATAAAGAATGGCATTGGTTTTATTTTTAGTGATAAAAAGTTGGATGGGAATAGGAACAGCATTTCTGAAGATAATGCCAGGAGTGAGAGCCAGTGAAACTCCACGGACTTGAACATCCAGAGAGAACCATTCCACAAACTCATCATGATTTCTAGAATTCCCGTCTGGTCTGTACAGTGTATGAGGTCAGCAGGGGTCAGCAGGGGTCATCAAACACAATCACCTCCCATTGTGTCCCAGTAAAGCTCTCTTCCAGTGGTGATCCAGCAGGAACGCTCCAGAATCCCAGCGTTAGAGAGGAAAACCACTGCGGCACACAGCAAACACAGGACACAGGTACGTACACCATCTGTTTAACCTTCTATAAAAAGACATCAAAGTCTATATATATCTACATACTAATATTTTTTAAAATCTATGCCATTTCTATTGCAACTGAAAATTATTATATTAATGTTAAAACTCTTAACTACTTTTCAACTGCTTTAAAAAGAGATTATTGGTGTATATACATCCCATATTAAATTACTATGCATTCACTTTAACTTACTTTATTATTTATTTATTCTGACAAGTTAAATTGGCAGGTACAACTACAATTAAATAGTGTGTGTCTGTGTGTGTGTATATATATACATAAATGCACAAGTGCTATATATATATATATATATATATATATATATATATATATATATATATATATATATATATATATATATATATATATATATATGTGTGTGTGTGTGTGTGTGTGTGTGTGTGTGTGTGTGTGTGTGTGTGTGTGTGTGTGTGTGTGTGTGTGTGTATGTGTGTGTGTGTAAAACTTTATTTATTTATTTTCATTTTGTAAGAGTATACCACAATAGCAAAAGGCTAAAAAGATCATTAAATATATATATATATATATATATATATATATATATATATAAACAGTAAAAATACAACATATATATCCAAATCTAAAATGATTAAGATTTTGTTAATGTAGAAATGGTTTTCCTTTAAAATACTGAAACTGTTGAGTTTTAAGTCGAGTTTATTTACAAAAATGTGTAAAAAAAAGATGAAAAAAAGAAGTTTAAAAAACATGCTTTATTAAATATTATTTAAAACAGTAAAAGTAGGTATTATACGCATTTCATTAAACGTTTTGAGTTTTCCCTAGCTTAAATAACGTTTTTACGAGATAAGATATGAGATGCAATGTTAAATATATAAATAAATATAATTTTCAGGGGTTTTTTTATACAAACTTTCCATTTTTTAAAGACGTTAAATATTATTAATGACGACGGCATTTGTGTCGTGGATGTAGCCTAAAACCATGCCTAAAACCCGACAAAAATAATTAAAACATTTATTTTTTTTCCCCTTCTTATTAAAAATTTTCTTACAACGCTACATCAATTACCAAAACAAAATTAATACAGAAAATAAAATCTATATCTGTGAATCTAACCTTAAGACTTTTGCAGTTTCTGCTGCCGTCAAACATTTCTACATGAGTGTGTTTACGACAGTCGAGCGCGGAATCCGGCAGCGGCGTGCTCGGTCTCGCCCATAGACTGTATGGTTTCGCCAGACAGAACATAAACACACACACATTAATAACACTCATAAAGTCATCAGTCCGGTGGATGGAGACGGTGAGGTCGCTTCGCATGTCTGAATGTGAGGGTTACAGCTCTTAACCAACGGCCTGCTTCATTGTACAGCTTCTAATGTGCTCGTGTTTATACTTTAACGCTTTCTGCTCGGCTGAATGAATGGCATGACGTCATCATTCATATCATAAACTGATCGATAATACTGCAGTCCTCTCCTCTGAGGGATATTCACCTAACTTTACGCAATATATCAATGTTCGTTCAGATGTAAAAATAATACTTGTGCTATTAATAACTGTATGGGTTTCTATATTTGTCTGTGCAGCTGTTTGAAGCTTCACTGTCTGTCAGATGAAGAATGCTTCGCTTATTCTCATAATTAAACAAAGAAATTTAAATATAATACTAAAGCAATATCACGATGAAATGAAGGTAGATTCGAAATGAAAGGTTAAACTGGGTTTTTGGGACTAAAGTATGTAAAAAAAAATTTTTAGCAGCTGTGATTTTGCGTAAAATATTCGAATTAAAATTACTGATATGTTCCTGTAATACCTTTTACATGTTTTGTTGTGTCATTAATAGTTTTAGGCCTCATTTTATTTATGAAATTCTCATTATTTACAACAAACAATAATTATTTAGTACTAACACCATAATAAATAATATTGTATTTGATATATCTAAACAATAACTATTTAGTAAATATTATTTATTATAACGTTAGTCGTAAATAATTATTTTGTAGTAGATTATATATTATATATTTATTTAAAATATAATAAAATAATAAATATTTAAATTACCAATTACCAAAACAAATATTATTATTAGTTGCAGTTATTTACTACAGCATAATAATTAATTATTTACTAATAACTAGTATTATATGTAATATTTCATTAGTAGTGTGATATACCTAAATAATACGTAATTATTTATTAAATATTATAATTTTAGAAATTAATTTCTTTATAAGTAATAATTTATAAAGAAACTAGTTTCTAAAATTATAATATTTAATAAATATATGTAAATAAATAAATAATAAAAGATAAATAAAAAATTAATTGTGTCTGTGTGTGTATATATATATATATATATACACACACACACACACAATTTATTTATTTATTTATTTATCTTTTATTATTTATTTATTTAATTTAAAAAAAGATATAGGTAGACATATTGTACATGCAGTTATAAACTGATAATCGTGTTGATGAGCAGATATCGATGAGGTTGATGATGTCACTGCATGTGTGTGTGCTCTGGCAGGAAGTGGCTGCAGCTGTGACTTCCTGTGCATGAGTAACAGACACCACTGAACCCATCATCACTCCTCAGATCGAACGTGAACCCAACAGGATGGCGCAGGCCGTGGCCAACGTGGCTCGGAGGATCAATGCCACCATGGAGGAGCAGAGAGACTCGCTGGGTGCGGAGATCTGCTTTTCATTACATTTTGGCTTTTTACATCCATCTCTAAGGTGAAGACGTCTTGCATTCTCTCTTAAGAAACAGAAAAGCATCACAAACATGAGATTCTTGTCTGAATCTGAGCCACACTTCAACGGTTTGGTCATTTCACAGCCCATTTTTACGTGCATGACATTTATTTTATACGTGATGCTAATGCAAGGTTAGATTTAAAGCCAGTGACAGGAAAAAAATGCAAATGTGCGGCAAACATCTGTGAGTGTTTTACTGCATCCAAACAGTGTGAGAATGCAGATTATGTGGGAAAAAAGCTTATACTTATCAAATTTCATTTATGCTAAGTTCTTAAATTACATGTGTATTTGAATACATTTTTCCACATTTTTGCATTCTGTAATTTTAATTATACACTGTTAATACTCAGTTTTGGCATAAAAAAATTAAACTTTGGACTGGGATTGTTATTTTAAAAAATATATATATATATATATATATATAAGAAAAACTTTCCATAATAAATAAATATTAAACAAAAATAATCAATAAACATTTTCCATGTAGAAAATAAGAATGAAGATTAAAAAAAATATATATATATAATATATAATATATAATATAGTATAATTAATATATATATATATATATATATATATGTATTAATTATATTATATATTTTATATATATATATAATTTTTTTTTTAATCTTCATTCTTATTTTCTACATGGAAAGTTTCCTGTAGAACTTTCTGTTTTTTTTTTTTACTCGGCATCACCAAATTGGATAATAATGGCTTTTTTTTCCAAGATGCAGGGCTGTGTAATTGCAAAAAAAAAAAAAGTTATTATTTATTAATGCTGGCCTGTTTAGTTCAGCCTGTGCTCAGTAGATGGTGCTGTTGTGCTGTGAAGCTCCTCGAAATCACATATTCACTTGATTTTGACCATTTCCCAGTTCATCAAGCATCATTTTCCTTAAATCATCATATTAGTCATATATTGCCAAGAGTAAACCTGTTTTGCAATCAGTGGCATTGTGAAGCCAACACTTTGATTATCAACACACACACATCAAGAGCCTCTGAATTACTATATTAATTCTGTCCATCAGTCTGATAGTGTTCGGCTGAGTGATTGCACAATGGGAGCTTGTGGATATACAGAGGCGACGGCTCTCTTAATTACAGCACTCATATTAACGAACTGATTTCACCTCTGAGTCGATCTGAATCTACTCTGTGTTCTGCCTCAGATCTGTCCGACTGTGGCCTTGTTAGTTTCCCCGACGGTGTCTTCAAAATGATCCGCAGCTGCACAGACAACATCCAGAAGATCTCTCTGGCCAACAACCAGATCAAAGCCTTGAGCAACAAGTTCTTCCTCACCTTTACTCAGTTAAGAGGTGAGAGACGAAGCCTTGGTGAATGTAAGAAACAAATCTGTTCTAAAACACCTGAAGGGTAGTGTACATACATGTCGAACTCTGCTGCAAAATATGAATCAAATCCAATATTGAAGTAGTTAGTTCATGCACAGTGCCTTCTGGGAGATTCTTGGATTGCACAGACACACAGATAGTAGAGTCCGATTGAAGTAGAGTGTTCTGGTCTCGCTGTAGAGCTGGTTCTGCAGGGGAACGTCCTCACAACGCTGCCGGAGGCGATCGGAAACATGCAGCACTTGATCAGCGTCGATCTCTCCAGAAACACGCTGAGGGTTTTCCCCGAGCGGCTGACGGATGTGAGCAGCCTCCAGCACATCAGCGTGGAGGAGAACCACATCACAGGTGACACACAGATGAATTAACTAGATGTGCATCGTGATGATTCCAGGATTGTGTTTGCAGTATCCCAAACCTGCATGACTCGCACTGACACGGGAGTTCAGCACAATATCTGCTGTAGGATTATTTTAGTATTATTCATTGTGGCTTTTTGTCATTTTTAGAGACATTCCTATATCATTTTAATTAATTATTTCATAGTTTTAGTATTTCATTTAATCTTAAATTAATTTTATTTCAGTCCGTTGTCACATTTCTAATTATTCTAGTATGTATTACTGTTTATAAATTAAAAATTTTAACTTTATTTATTTATTAAGTTGTAATTTTGTTAAGGGCTTTTTATATTTGTACTTAAAAGAAAAAGACAAAAGAAGAATATTTCTATTTCATTAATTAATTAATTCATAATTTTAGTATTTCATTACATCTTAGATTAATTTGAGTTGCTGATCTCTAGTTGTCACATTTCTTATTATTCTAGTATTTATTACTATTTTTAAATTACATTTTTTTTAATTAATATTTGTATTAGTATTTGTAGTTTTTTATAATAATATTTCTATTAAATATTATTTCATCTTAAATTAATTTTATTTCAGTTAGTTGTCACACTTTTAATTATTCTAGTATATATATTAATATTTTAAAATTAAACATTTAAAATATTTACTTATTAAGTTGTAATTTCGTTAAGGTCTTTTTGTATTTGTACTTTTTTTAGGAAGAATATTTATATTTATTTAATTATTTCATAATTTTAGTAATTCAGCTTAATTATATTTCAGTTAGTTGTCACATTTATAATTATTCTTTTTTACTATTTTTAAATTTTAAATTATTTATTTATTAAGTTGTAGTAATTATGTAAAGGGTTTTTTGTATTTGTGCTTCTTTTTTTAAAGAAGAATATTTCTATAATAGTTAATTAAATATTTTAGAATTTTAGTACCTCATTTTAAATGATTTTTAATAGTTTTATTTATTATTATTTCTGTTAGTTTCCAAGGCCACATTTGTAATTTCTATTTAAACATCTTCATATAATATTTAATTTTTTTTCTCTTTTTTTAACTTTATTGTAGCTTTATTTCAGTTACTAAAAACCTATTTGAGATCATTTACATTTTTAGTTTAAGTCCAAACATAATAATATAAGTTTAAGTTAGCAATAACATGATAATAATAGTTTTTTTAAATTATTTATAAAATCTCTCTCTCTCTCTCTCTCTCTCTTTCTCTCTCTCTCTCTCTATATATATATATATATTAATCTATTAGTAATTTTCACAATTATTTTCTTTGATAGACTTCAGGGTTATTAATCAACTAAAACTATTTAAAGCATGAAATAATTTTTGTTATTTGAAATCAAATAAACGTTATTGAAATATAAAAATATAGCTAGTTACCAAAAGCAACATTTCTCATTTTCATTTAGTTTGTCTTGACTAAAATAAAAATAAAATAAAAATTAATGAAAATTATATAGACATATTTAAAAACTAATAAAAATGACAAAAACATGCAAAATAGCATATCAGTGATACTAAAATAACCATGTAAGAGATACTATAATAAAAATCTTTTTTTTTTTTGTAAAATCAGCATAAATTAAAGGCTGTAAAACAACTGAATCATCATATATAATACAATTTAATTAATATATTATTATTTTTTGCATCACATTAATGAGCTTGTGCTAAACTCTCAATGCAAACACAAGCTACAAGAACCGAATGGCTTTCAAACCAACCAAACTCGTCAAACAGACTGAAAAGATTCTTCTCGAACTAAGTCTGTATTGTTTTTCAGAGGCTCGGTGTCAGAAAGTTCAAGGCAGAACCGAAACTCTCAGAGATGTGTAGAATCAGATGCAAAGTTCAGAAAGTGTGATAGCAAAGAAAGTCTGTCGCAGTGAATGATGATCGCTTAAGTGCATCTGCACATTTCATTACTCTCAAAACAATTCAAACCCACCTAGAGCTTCTGGAGCTATTCAAAAATGCATGTTTGCATTAATAATTCATTTAAGACGCTGCACAAACTCACTGTCAATCCACAAAACAACGATTGAATCTGCTTCTGGTCAGAGATCAGCAATATTCAAGCATCGCTGAACATCCAATAGAAGCAAGAGAGACAAATTATTGTGATAATTGGAAACGAAGTAATATGAATTTAATATTTTATCCAGTGTATTAAGACATATAGTACCGTTTAAAAGTTTGATGTTGGTAATGTTTTTTGAAAAAATCTCTTCTGCTCACAAAAGCTGCATTTAATTGATCCAAAATACTTTCAAAATTTTGAAATATTTGTATTATTTAATACAGCTGTTTTCTATGTGAATAAAAGTTCAAATTTCATTTATTTCTTTGATCAAAACTGTATTTTCAGCATCATTCCTCCAGTCTTCAGTGTCACATGATCTTCAGAAATCATTCTAATATGATGATTTACTGCTCAAGAAACATTTCTGATTATTCTCAGTTGAACACAGTCATATTTTTGTGGAAAATGTGATGCATTTTATTTTTCAGAATTTTTTGTTAAACAGAAAGTTCAAAAGAACGGCATATGTTCGAAATAAAAATATTTTCTAATATTATAAAGCCTTAAATTTTTACTTTTGACCTCCTCCCAGTGCTTTTAAAATGCAAATTGCTTATTTCGAGTAAGTCAACACGTCCATAATACTTCTAAAAGGGATTTCATACAAATAAAACCCAGATGCTAAACCATCGTTTGCATGACTATGTGTTTTCTTCTTGATTATCTGACGGATGCAGAAGATGAAAGTGTCTCATAGAGCCAAATACCAATCTCACACAAGTGCGGTCCATCTCGATACTTCATAATAAGATCAACAAGCAGCACAGAGAAAAACATCAGATGCTGAACACACAAAGAGAAGCGCGTCACCAGCTGATCACGCTCTCATTTCAGACTTCCTTTCAGATCTCAGTGCTTCCGCGACAAAGTGCTTCTCTAGTGCCGCTAAACACAATTAGAAAATAACGAGCGTTTTCCATCAGGCTTCCGGAACAGCCATTGGTCAGTCAAACAAACAGTCCCGCCCCCAAACTCACGTGATTGGTTGAGTCGGGCCACTCAAACAAACCGATCAGTGTTCTAAAAGAGTCACAAAGTATCAATGAAACTAATCGACGTCCGAAAAAATGGCACACTTCTGCTTTTTAAAACTGCAATTTTCAAGAGAAAAATGAAATGTACATAGCTTTTAGCTACTTTGAACTTTATGTTCTGGCTTTGCATTGTTGTGGGCGTGTCCATGAGCATTGATTAGGCTCCTCCCACTCCCTCTCTACACCAGTAGGAACAAACAAATGTGTTTGGTTGATGATTCATTTTAGAGATTTTTCTCCTTTCTGATGTAGGTTAGTTTCAACGTGAAAGATCACCTGAAGATTTCTTGAAAGGGTTTAAAAGATTCACCCTTCAGAAAAACAAACATTATTTATAATTCTATTGATGTTTCATGTTGTGCTAAACCTTATTTTGGATGCTACGTATATGCTTTTTTTAATCAATATGAATGGATTCTGATTAAAAAGTATGAAGTTTTTAGTGTCCACCTGGTAATGTGATCCTCATTCTGAATAAAAAATGTAAAAGCCAACACATTTTGATAAAGACTTGATGAATGTAGTTAACTACATTAGATAACATGAATTTAATAGTCTTAGTAAAAGTTGATTTTAAGATTTAGTAATGCATTACTAAAATCAAACCTTGTGTGTTCATATTATTTTATTTTCATTAACTATGTTTTATCAGCTCACATTAATTAAGAATAATAACTACTGTAACCGACGTATTGCTTGTTATTAGTTTGTTACTTAACGAATTAACTAATGAGACCATAAGTGCTCTAAACATTAATTACGTAATACAACTTATATAAAAGCATGGTTGCCAGTTTAAAACAATAATTATAACAATAATTTATTCATTTAAAAAACATTTAAAGAGTTTTCATAATAATTGTAATGTAAACACATTTCTGTGTTGATTTTCTTACAGAAAACTGAGTTTACATTACATAAAATATTGAGTTAATTGAACAATCAACGAATTATAAAATATTATAAAATTTGTTTTTTAGTGTTCAGTTCCCAGCATGCCTTGCATAGGACTAGATAAAGAGAATAAATGCTAAGCTAAGTATTGCTTCATGTGTTTTCAGTGAAGGGAAACACACAGTGTTATTCTAACCATCTAATCTGATCTGTACTGGTAATTTATACAGGTTTAAAGCATTTCAAAGAGAAAAAAATATGAAGTGCATGTTGTAGTTTATGAGAAATGAATCAAAGGATCTGTAATTGAATAGTTTATTTGCAAAAACAGATAACTCCAGATTAATTTATAATGTTATCATGTTGTGTCATATCATGTGTTAGTTAGCTGTTTTTTCACCAAGTCAAAATAACCCATCTGAGATTAATTGGAATGCACAATGACAAAAAACAGGATTTCTGAGAGTTATTGTTTTTTTTAAATGAACTCTTTGTATCTGATCTCTATGTTTTTGTAAAGTGTTTTTCTTAATGAAGACTCTCTTGATGTTGGAGGAGATTGTAAGAGGAGTATGTCTCTGAATCTGTTTCTCAGAGCTGCCGATGGAGAAGCTGTCTCTAATGCCTGCTCTGAAGAGTCTGGACGCTCGGAGTAACCCGCTGACGCCGGAGACCACGTCTTTCCCGCATCACTTCACGCTCCTGACATGAGTAAAGAACACGTCTGTCTCTCTCTGATGCTGCAGTTTCATTTCCGTGCACTGAACCGCATGTTGTGCCTCTGAAGTTTTCAATAAAGATATTTATTAAATCCTGCAAACAATGTTTAGAAGAGCGTCACTTCAACATCAACACTAAGGTGTGTGTGAGACTCCATCTGTGATGGTAAATAAAGCAAAGATCCCTGTGAAGCTGTGGTTTACAGTGAATTTAAAACAGCTAAGGGGCGTTGTTAGGTTTGCGTCATGACTAAACCCCTTTAGCTGTTATAAATTCACTGGGAACCACGGCTTTATGAGGCTTATTGCTTTTATAAAGCGGTTATTCCATACACGTAGTAAGGTTTCACAGAATAAAACAGAGCAAATAAAGTGTAAAGATATTACTAAAAACAGTATTCTTCCACCAAACAATGTAGCTCCTCACAAACAGTTGTGGTTGCAACAAAGTGGTTGCCGAGCAACACACAAACGTAAACAAAGGTGAATGTTACTTTGTAGAGTTATTTAGAACAGCTTTGAACGTGGCTCAGCCAATCAGAATCAAGCACCGGAACTCTCTGTTTTATAATTACACTTGAATTCTAATAGAAGTTCGGAGGCTCTAGAGCTCATGTAAATGTGTCCTTCATAACAGCATTAGGTTTTCGATTAATATTTAATGCTGTGTTTGACGGCGCGTCAGAATTACTGTAATTACGCCTCCTCACACTCAGAGATTGTTTGTTTCTCTGGCAATGTCCATGTTTGTCTTTGTTATTTATGAAAGTTTCATTAATATTAACTGGAACAATATGGAATATGCTCAAGACCACAGCAGGTGCATCAGGTTAATGAAATATAACCACTTAAATTCTGTCATTATTTATTCATCCTCATGTTGTTTTAGACCTAATTTATTTTCTTCACTGCAACATAAAAGAAGAGATGTTGCTATATTTTACACCTGGTTTTGTCTATAAAGTCAAAGTCCAAAATATTTTTATTAGTATTTCAGTATTACTATATTATGATAGTAATACTGATAGTAATACTAGTAATAGTCAACATTTGAAGTGGATCAAAACCTTTCATCACAATTGTCCTAAAATCTAAAACCAAAATGCATTCTTGTCTTAGAACAACTTTGATGAAGTTTTTTGATCTAAATGTCGACTGGAGTATATTTACAGAGCTCGGTAGATTAATTACTGATTCCAAATTGCTTGACAAAATTTGTAGTTAGTAACATAATCTATTACATTACACATTTTAGGTAAAGTAATCAGACTACTTTTTGATTACTTTTGGCCTAACACATGTATCACATTGATTTAATATTGTAACATACTGATATTAACATAAAATGAATGATGCATTACATTATATCAAGGTTTGCCAAACTGGGATTCATGAAGGAAATGCAGGGGTTTTGTGAGTTTAATAAAAAGCTAATAGGTTTTAGCTTTTCATTTAGCTAATAAGCTAAGTTTTTCATTTCACTGTTTCACCTGTGTCTCTCGTTCGCAGCCGACTCACGCTGAATAGAAATACATGAATGTCCCCTCATACACCGAGGATTAAGATTTCAAAGTTTCTGATTCTTAACAGTGCATTATGAGAGCTTTCGATATAAAGAGTGCATAAGGAGAAGCTGGAGTAGTAATAGGTGATAGCAGAATATTTCGACCTGCTCTCGAGGGATAATTCAGCCTCTTGAACCTACTTGAAAACTGCAGATCCTGAAGTAACCGTCTCAAGAACAAGAACTGAAGAGCTGGTTATCTGTGACTACTCCTCCTGAGAGACGAAGAGACCTGAGACTCAGATGATACTCTGCTTCATGTGCCATTAATTCTTTTACATCAGTCAGTCATGGTGTGTAATGCTGCCTCTGTTGATTATGGGAACTCTGGTTTGATTGCAGCTATTGTTCACTGAGAAGCACGTTTGATTTTTCTAATATGATGGGCTGTGAATATTGGCTGCGTGATTAGAAATACAATGCACATGTTTTCTCCCAAAAATCAAACAAGAACAGAGGTTGATAATCACTTCACAGTATGAAAATCTGTACAAATATGATTTATTTTTGATCCAAGTAAATATTCTGTTTACTCACATTATTCAAAAGTCTTGTTTGAATGAAAGAATTTTGAATAGAGGCCAAAAAAGTGTTTGGAAACTCATCTCACTGTCTGAATGTCCTTGGAATACTTTAAATTATTAAAATAATTTCAGGGCCTACTGTACATGATAATCACTTTGCTCTTTCTCAGAAACAGCAGATTCTTCACTCTGTGAACGTCTGATTGGTCCAAACTCTCTCATCACGAGAGCATTCCTGTCTCTCAGAGCGTTTATCATCTTGGCTTTCAGATCAGAATGAGCAGCATATTCCAGCTTCAGCTTAAAATCAGTTTGCATGCACAAACATAGATAATCCCACTGCACATGTGCATAGATATTTTTCTTCTGATTTGAATAGCCATATTCAAGTGTTTACCTGCTTTACTTTCTCCTGTTGATCGGATTATTTCAGGTCTACATCAGTCCTTTCAGTTCCATCAGCATTTCAGTGGGATTGAGCTCAGATCAAGCTCGGTGGAATCGACAGCGGGGTTTACCTGAGCCATCAGTTTGATTATAAACGGATCGTTTGGGTGCATACAAGCCATCCTAATCACTGGATATTCCAGATGTTTCCCTTATCTAATCCACTCGATTCAGCTCGTCATCAAATCATAAGAGCGCTTTATGAGCTATGAACATGTCGGATCAGAGATGTGACATGAGTCAGTACAAAGAGCCACAAACCAGAAAAAAATCCAATCATAAAGGCATTCTCGGAAAATAGCACCACATTGCGTTTATATCTGAACAACTTAATATAAATTAAACCTAATTTAACTAATAGTCATGTTTTATTTGATTTTAGAGTGCAATGCAAAAGTACAAAAACATTTGAATAAAATCATGTTTTATTTCTAGGAGAATATCAGCCAGTTTGCATGCACCTATTTATTCAAATCCATGATAAATAACTCAGTTGCATTATTCATAAAAGGAAATATATGTTGATAAATATATTTACAGCACATTTGACTTTAGTGCATGAAAAAAAAAAACAGCGTGAAGGTGTTATCACTCATACTCTGCTCCTGATAAATCTCCAACAAACAGACAAATAAATGTGTGCTGGAAACGCATGAAAATATGACTTCTTGAAAGATGAGCATCCTAAAATTCAAGAAGTCAAATGACAACAGATTACAACACTAGCATATGATATGAACACTACTGCTGGAGCCATTCTGCTTCAGTATTCATTGGTTTGTGTGTTCAGTGTTACAAACACACAGAAGACTGCTGGAGGTCAAAGTAACCAGTCATCCGAGACGCATGGGTTACACTGACTCGCTGGTTAATGACTCTTTTTCCTTGCTCTTTCTGGCGATGTCTGATTCTTTCATGGTAATTACTTTTAGTCACACCATCACTTGAAGATCTATTACATTCTCTCTCATACTCATGTGTCATTTTATTCTCACTCAGATGATATTATAGAAGTGATTCATATTCAGAATATTTTAATTGTATATTTCCCCTTTTTTCACTTCAAGCTATTTTGTTGTTTTAGTAATTTTGATAGTTTTATGTCTAAATAGTTTTTAGTTATTTATTAGTTTTAATTTTTAGGTTGTTTATGTTGTTTTCGGTAGATGTTTATTTAGTTTGAAGTAAAAAATATTTTTGGGGTTTTAGTGCTTTATGTGTTTTTGTGTAAATGTGTTTTTTTTTTTTTACTTTAGTTTTTGTGTTAATTTAAGCACAAAATGCAAATGAGGAATGTTGAATTGGCAACTAACTAATAAAAGTGTAGTTTTTTTTTTAGTTAATGTTTTTGAAAAAATGCAATTTAATATATATATATATATATTATTTATGCTAAAAAAAAAAAAGTATAGTCCCTATAAATATTAGACCTTCCAGGCTGGATCTTCAGACTCTGCTGTTTGTTCTGAGGGTCATCATTAGCAGAAATCACACTGATTTACACAAAGCTGCAGAAAGTTGGTACAGGAGAGTGAATGATGTGAGTTCAGAACAGATGAGTTTAAAAGAACCAGAGGAAACAGAATAGATTTGAGCAGCGTCCGGAGTGTTTGTGCAGATATGAGGCTCTCCAGAGACACACACACACGCACACACACACACACACACACACACAGACAGACATCATTGCTCCTGATTCATTGTGATGCACAGACAGACTGAAGCCTGGGAGAACAAGAAGACTGAACAGAAATAAACGAGAGGGAAACGATATCTGGGACCACAGGGAGAGCAGAGAGCAGAGACTATTAGACATGTAAATGACACTGATCAAGATTAACACTGGTCATTTATTTCTGATTCATATACTGTAAATATGTGTATTTATTTTATTCTATTATTTGTTTTATCTTAATAAAAATCAATTACATAAGACAACATTTTACGAGTTTAGTCGCTACATTTTCTAATTTCAACATTTATATCAATAATAACAATAACACATATATTTATTTTATTTTAGCTTTTATTTATTTACTTGATTTATTTATTTGAGTGCTAAAACATTCAGCAGCATTAAATTAATCAAAGTTTAAATTTAATTAAACAAAAGTTTAACAGCCACCCCACCCCCAAACCCTGCCCTCCAATCACACGTTAGCAAACCTGACGTCAGCAAACCGCAAATGATTGACAGGCAGACAGCGTTCTATTATACATCAGCGGTTCTTAAAAATAGAGAGAGAGAGTGAGAGAGAGAGAATTTCTATGAGCGCTATACCAAAATATGATATATATATATATATATATATATATATATATATATATATATATATATATATATATATATATATATATATATATATATATATATATATATATATATATGGGCCTATATTAAAGTATTTATATTTTAGCCGTGGGTTAAATGTAAATTTTGAATGGGGTATATTATATTATATTATATTATATTATATTATATTATATTATATTATATTATATTATATTATATTATATTATATAATATTATATTATATTATATTATATTATATTATATTATATTATATTATATTATATTAAAGTGCATTTGTATGCATGACGACAAATTTCGTCTCTGAGACGCGGCGCGGTTGCGAAAAGTGTTTTTTTTTTTTTTTTTTTGATAAGTTATACAGAGTTGCTGCACACACGCACACACACACACACACACACACACACACACACACCTAGACTCCGCTTCTCTCTCTCTGTCAGTGCTGTTCGAGCGTCTGAGCAGGAATGTGTCTGAATGTACCGACATCAGTTGAGTGTTATTTCAGCACTTTGCATTTATCCGTGGAACTAATGAACATGTGATCTAATTAATAAGCTTTAGGATGGAGCGCTGATGTGTCTGATATCAACAGCGACATACAGGGTTACCAGGTAACAACTTCATATGTCTTCATATCCAACTTCCATCAAATCTGTAGATTTTATTTTCATGATAACATCCGTACATGCAACTTTCATCCGACAGCATGCACAAATCACACGTGAGATACACCTGCAAACCTTCTGGTGTTACAAGGAGGAAAACAACAACAATGATGATGATAATTATTATAATTCAAATCTTTTTAATTACTATGTATGTAGCCTACTATTGATGTAAAATCAGTGTTCAATATAAATGCATATGTTAAATTATCAGGATTACTGTTATTAGATAAGTTTGGCCGTACCCTCTCAAAACGTAAAGACAAAGCATAAACATACCTTCAGATGTGATTAATCTCAGAACATACTAATATCCATCCTTAGAGCTCATCTTAGTGCGGTATCTTCTCCTAAGCTCTTATGACAGTGTGTGAAAGGGAATTGAAGTATTCCTGAAGTATTAATCGGCTCAGACACTCTCTGATGCTCTCAGATTAAACAGAACCTGTTGCAATGTGTTTGGATTCTCTGCCGTAAGCAGTGACTGGTGCCCAGCAGGATTCACAAGCTGACCAACAATGTCAAGGACTTTTGTAATTCAGCATCAATATTTAAAGTTAAAAATGCATGCATAATGTAGAAGAGAAAGTGTATAATTTAGGTGGTGCTGCATGACTAATAACCCTGTTGTTGCATATTTTGCAGGTTACTTATACAGTCTTGTAGTTTGCCAAATAAATGTATGACTTGCATCTCATATAATCTTGTCACAAATTTCTTGCAGTCTGAAAAAATCAGTTTCCTGTCAGAAAATCTCAAAATTAAGAGTAAATATGTAATGCAGAGTAAAAGCCAGACTAAATTAAGCCTGCTCTGACCCAGCTCAGTTTGTTAATTGCTGTGAAATGCATTTATGCCACCTCTTAGCAGCATTGAACAACAGTCTGTTTAAAGACACCTTAATGCAGCTTCAGAAGTGTTTCTGTGCCACCTCGGTGGTGTAAACTACACACTTCTTTACACAGCTGAGTTAAGGCTGCTTTGTGCCAGCTCAAATTCAGTGTAAAGTACACTATAAATACCTATAAACTAAATTATGCACTTCTGTGCCACTTTTTAGTGATTTTAAAGTGTGGCACCTTTACTGAAATAAGGTTGTGTTATGCATGGTCAAACTTTGGTGTAAAGATGCTAAAAGTAAAGATGCTTTTGTGTAAAGACTAAAACCCAGACTAAATTCTGCCTGCTCGGTCCCAGTAGTAAAGTATGCACTTTTGCATACTTGTTATATATTTATGTGTTAATGCATTTAAGCCTCCTCTCAGCAGCATTAAACGGTCCATTCCCCTAAATGCCACTTCAGAAGCGCTTCTGTTCCACCTTTGCAGTCTAAATCGTCCCCTTTTAGTTGACTAAGACAGAAGCGCTTCTGAAGTGGCATGTAGGTGTTGCATGTAAAGCTAAATTATTTTTGTCACATGCATCACTTGATATCATCTGTGGTGATCTGATGAACAGAGAATCATTCTGCAAACCTACCGAGCAGGATTATCATGACAGATGCAGAGGAGAGACACGCTGCGTCTCTGATTCACACTCAAGCAGCTCAGCTAAACAGGTTTCTGAGTGCCAGAAGCAATAGGTGAGACATTTCTCTGGTTCCTATGGCAATGAGTAATTAAAAGAGAACGAGAGTGCAATAACACTCATTGACACAGGCGCCTAATTAACCTGCACAGTGGCACCCATGACACCGATCTAATACTTCCAAACCATCATCTCTGATGATCATCTCTGGCATCATGAAAACGCTCAGTCCATCCAGAGATGCAGCTGTTTTAGAGCTCTCGCTGTCACTCAATTCCTGCCATTAAACATATTTAGGGAGCATCGACCGCCGTGTGCTCGCCGTGGGAAGTAGATTTCACTCAAGCTGTAACTTAGAGACTTAAAGAACAGGAAAGCATGCCCAGGAGACTCAGATATGAGGCAGGGTAAAGTGCAGAGCTGTTTATCTACAAACCCTGGGAGAAAACACTGAGCCTAAGCTCATCTCAAATATCATTACATGCCAATATAGGTTTAGCACACAGCATTTGAGCATAACAATATTTAGATTACATTGAGCAGAGGCTTTTTATCCAAAATGATAAACATTGCACTGAAGCTTCAGATTTATTTCAGTTAATGCATTCCCTTGAAATCAAAACTATATGGTCTTAGTGATGCCGTATTTCTTAAAATATATATAGATCTGACCAAATGTGAGTCTCTTTACTTCTCACTTGATAAAAGTGTAACCTTAACAGTTACAGAACCGCACCATGTGTTTGGAAGAGCATGCAAATTTGCTTATAACTAGAAATCCTTGGCCTACAGCTTTCTGTAGAGTCTTTCTGCCATTAAGAAGAATAAAATGCAATCCATCTTTTCAATGTCAGCCATGTTGCCTGGCTGTTATGTTGATGTAAAGTTAATCTTCGGACCTTACTGCTTATGCATCAGCGTATTAAAATGAAATGACACTGGACTCAGTGTTTGATAACAGCAGCCAAAGTTAGAAATTAAGGTCACATCTGCTCATAACCATTGAAACAGTTGGCATGAAATTAAACTACTGCTCTTTTAACTCTTTGGATCTCAGTTGAACTGATTTGGCTTCAGTTTCTGATCATGTAATTGCTGCTCTGAGCTACTCTTAGATATCGCAGCTAATTTAAAGACTTATAAGAATAAAGGACCTTCACAGTTTAAGTTAATGCATTTCACCATGTTTAAACTCAGCACAATCTTTACCGCAATTACAGCACAAATGTGACACAGTGGTGTTAGTTATCGCAAATTATTTGAACACTGGAATAAAAATAAATAAATTAAAATTTCTGAGAAAAATAATGATTATCATACATTTTTACTATGCTTTACAGAAAACACCCAGAAAATAATTCAAATAATGAGCTTTTAATCATCTAAAATATAAGCAAATTTAGTATGATCTCTTATTATTTTATATACTTTCATAAGTTCAGGTCAGAATAAGTATATATTTTAATTTTTACACAAATTATGCTGAATGACAATGATCACCCATATTTTGACATTTTATTTTCAAAAAAGTTATTTGAACCATTAAAGCAGACACTTTACTTGCATGTAATATGTTTTATAAGTGTATATAAAATCACTTTTGTAAACTGAATCAGATGCTTAAATTTTAAGTTTTGACCCCGAAACGCTCTTAAATGAACACACATTTACATCAGATGCAAAATGACATCAGATGTCCAGTTTTCTGATAAATCTATCAAAAATAATGCATTGAGACACCAAAAAATCTATTTAATTCAAAGGGAAAACTAGATGATTTTTCTGACCCCGCACTGGTTTTCAGGGAAAACACACTTCATCCTGATGCAGTTTGGATCTCTAGTAAATGGAAGACATTTGTGCCGCAAAACAAGACAAAAATCCATTCATTTTCTATAGTTTCTGAGCTAGGTTCTCTCTGTTCTCAGTCTTAGATTTGGAAACCCTCTCAGCGATGGATCTGAACTTCTACAGCGAGAACATCAGTATTAACCACAGCATGCTCTTCAACGACAGCAGAAACCTCACGTTCTTACCGTTCTACCAGCATTCCCTCGCCGTGGCCTCCGTCATTATCCTGGCCTATGTGCTCATCTTCTCGCTGTGCATGCTGGGAAACATCCTGGTGTGCTTCATCGTGCTGAAAAACAGGCAGATGAGAACCGTCACCAACATCTTCATACTCAACCTGGCCATCAGCGACCTGCTGGTGGGCATCTTATGTCTTCCCATCACGCTGGTGGACAATCTGATCACAGGTACATCTGTAACTTCAGGTTTAATGCAGCTGGAGAGAGTTTATCTGTTAGTATGTGCATGCATCTCCATGTGGACTCACACGGCCAATCAGCAGAGCCGTAGATGTCATGTGACTCATCTCTATTACAAAACATGAGTGTGCATGTTTTGTCTGCAAACATATACATGCATGTGTGTGTATTTATATATATGCACATATATGCACACATATCATGTAAACAAAAACATTATTTTGTTGCATCGGTGTTTTGCATCGGAAATGCATTTTCAGGATGAACTAGTTTCCTCTAGTTTTCGACTGGTTAGTGGGTCTTTGTTGTGGTTCTCAGTACATTTCAGTCATTTTTCGGCAAATGCGAGCGCTGAAGAAAAGCCTAGCATTAGAGGCAGCAGCATTCGTGTTGCGACGGTTGCATAACGAACACACTACCTTTGTGTTTCCGTGCATTCATTACTCTCAAAGTGAAGTAGAATCAGAAGGAAAGCACCAGAAGAAACATTATGTAGGGCTTTTAAAGCGCAGGAGTCAACAGAGTCTTTCTGCAAATGCAAACATGATTTACATCACCAAGTGTTTGTGTGCATGATGACAGCATTATACACTGTTAGATTCATCATTTGCATCAGAACATGTGTTGTGTAAAGCATCCATATGCCAGCTGATTTGTCGGCTTGTTGGATGTTAAATACAGCTGTAACACCCGATGGGTCACAGATCATTAAAACCTCGTTCATTTACATCAATCTGTTGAACGTGTAATGATATTTTGAATTGTTTTGACACATCAAAAAATGTGTGTCTTCAAATGTGTTTTTTCCCCAAACTGTACATGAATATATGTTTACATTAATGGGCACAAAAGAAAACAAATATATATATATATATTCATGTCAAATATTTAACATACAAATTGACAGATTTTGCATTCAAAGAGTGTAATCAGAATTATTATTATTTAATTTTTTTTGGTGTTGCAGGATCTTAAATGAGGACAATTCAGTGGAAATGTTGTTGTTTTTAAAACAGTCATTAATGTTGGATAAAATGTCCAGTAGTTCGGTATCAGATATTTATACGAAGCTTTAATTATAAGATAAAAAATAGGTAATAATTTCATTATTTTTCATAATTTTGACTTTTAATCTTATAATTAAAACATTTCACCATAATGACTTTTTAATTTAATAATTAATTTTTTCATATGTTTTTTGCTTTTTATTGAATAATTTCAGTATTTTGTGTTAATTGTTTTTGTTTTTTTGGGGGGGGGGGGTATTTTAATACAAGTTTTAATTTCTACTTTTTATCTTATAATCATGACTTATCATAATTTCAAGTTTGTTCTAATAATTATTATTTTTTTATCTTACAATTAAAAGTTTTGGCATCATTTTAACTTTAACCCATTTTTTATTATTATTTAATAATCGTCTATAAATAATTAAGATTTTATTTTGAGTTATAATTTCAACTTTTATCATATAATTATGACATTTTGACTTCTCCATCCCATCATTTTGACTTTTAAGAAATATTTAGAATTGCATTATTAACAAATAAATTTTATGTTGATTTTCTTGATAATTTTAATCTTTTTTAATCACATTTTGACTTTTAAATACAATTCTTTTGTCTTTTTATTTAAGAAATGCATTATTTAGGGATGATTTCTTATTCATTTTGACTTCTGTCATGAGTTTTTCCATGCCATTACTATAACTTATATGTCATAATTTAGATTTAGGGAAGCTGCACTGACTTTTTTTAAGGTAAGTGGTTGCAAGAATTTATTTTAAGTACTTTTTTTAATGATGAAAGTTAGTCAACTAAATTTGCTTATTTAAATGTATCTAAAATAAATTGCAACCACTTTCCTTAAAAAAAAAAACATTGTAAATTCAATGAATATTTTTTTTTCAGTGTTCTTGATAGGAATCTTACAGTTTTTTTCAATCGCTAACAAGCGCTTACCCATACTTCAGATCATTTTTCTAAACTCTTAACACAGACTTACACCTACAAAACACAATTGGCCAAATTGATCATTTTCTTCTCAAAAACACATTTTGTTAAATATATACTAACTCCATTTCAAAACAGAACACATGTTTCTCTGCGCACACACTAACTTTACCAAAACACTGGAAATCTGACTCAAAATGAAATTATTCTTTCAAAGAATAACACTTGTTTTCACTTCACAAAGCATATGCAGTCAATCACAGTACACCAGGTTTCAAAATACTGGTTATTGTTGTTAGAAAAACGGCATAGACTTTTATGTTTCAGGTAAAATGCAATCCACCTTTTACACTAAATTTCTTGGTTGGGACCTGCATGTCCACATGTACAGTAATGTTCACATTCAAACGCATTCTAGTAAAAAGCAAATCAGTTTTTTTTTTCTTTATTGTTTACTGAAGGAGGTACAGTAGAAACACAGTATAATAGAACAGACAAAATTTACAGTATTGCAATGCTTACAGTGAACAAAATGCTTACAAAAACAAAATTTTCTTCTGAAAAGAAAAGAAAAACAGCCAAAAGCCCAGATAAAAGGGGGGAACTAAAAATAGCACAAAATTAATTTATCTAATCCCTGCGATCTTCAGGGTTAGGCCACATGTTTTCGTCAACATCACATCTAATATTATCCAAGGCGATGCACCTGGGATAAAACCACTTTGTATGTCGGATCCACCCTTGGCAATCTTGAACTGTGATGTCCCTGCAGCCAGCATCCATGGCTTCAAGGAGGGACATCTGGTCATGTGGCTGATGGTCATAAACCTTCCACCTCCATGCAGAAAAGAACTCCTCTATGGGGTTGAGGAAAGGTGAATAGGGTGGAAGGAAGAGACTTACCAGTCTTGGGTGGACTTCAAACCATACTGTTATTGCTTGCGAATGATGGAAAGCAACATTGTCCCAGGTAACTACAAAGGTCCTCATGTTTTCACCCTCCTGATCCTGCTCTGGTACCAGGCGCTGGTGGAGATCATTGAGAAAGGCAAGGAGGCGCTCGGTATTATAGGGTCCAACCTGACATCTCTGAAGGAGTAATCCTGCATTTGCCATTGCTGCACACATGGTAATGTTTGCCCCTCTCTGTCCTGGCATATCAACTGTGGCCCTTTTCCCAATTACATTTCGTCCACGTCGACGCCTTTTGGACAGATTGAATCCTGCCTCATCTATGTAAATGAATTCATGAGGGGCCTGGTTGGCCTCCAATTCCATAATTCTCTGAAACAAGGTTTATGTATATCAAGTCATTACTGTATACCATACTGTACTGCAACCTATTACTGTGTAGGTTACCTACTTGCAATGTGCAAAGCTAATACAGTAATACTGGACATTGAATTGAATATACACTATACCTGGACATATTGTCGTCGTAGCTCCTTGACTCTCTCACTGTTCCTCTCAAAGGGAACAGTGTAGAGCTGCTTCATCCGTACTCTGTGTTTGGACAAAGTCCGTGTAATTGTTGTGAGGCTGATGCTTTCTATATTGCCAAATATCTCATGGTCCTCCATAATTCTAGTTTTAATTTCATGCAGTTTTATTGCATTATTTGCAACAACCATTTCCACAATTGAAAGCTCTTGATCATTATTGAGGAGCTTTCCTCTTCCCCAGAGGGTGGAAGACGTTGCAGTCTTTAGAGGAAAAAAAAAATTCAACATATGCATTACTGTATGACCTTATTGACATGTCAAGTGAGAATAGAAACAGTCCATGTAAAATGCACTACTTACCTGTTGGTTTGTTGAAAGATGCGAATAATGGAGGCAACGGTTGACCGCCTCAAATTGGGTTGCAATCTTTCACCAGCCTCTCTTAGTGAGAGACCATGGTTGATTACGTGGTCAATGATAGTGGCATGAATTTCATCACTGACTACTGTTCTTGCAGCCCTTGGAATGCCACCACCACGCATCCTTACACCTCTACCTTGCCCTCTCCTTGGGCCTGCTCCTCTTCCTGCACCTGCTCCTCCTTCTGCATCTCTCACTGCACCTGCACCTCTCATTGCTCCTCTCATTGCTCCTCTCGCTGCACCTCCTTCTGCACCTCCTTCTCCCCCTCTCTCTCTCTCTCTCTCTCTCTCTCTCTCTCTCCCTCTCTCTCTTTCTCAATTCAATTCAATTCAGAAAGCTTTATTGGCATGACAAAAAAAATACATTTTGTATTGCCAAAGCATCAAAAAACAACATAGAAATTGATTTTGAATATTAAGTATTATTTATATACATGTGTGTAGGTCTGATGGGGTGTTAGGCTGTGTGTGTGTGTGTGTGTGTGTGTGTGTGTGATTGTGTGTGTGTGTGATTGTGTGTGTGTGTGTGTGTGTGTGTGTGTGTGTGTGATTGGGTGTGTTAGGCTGTGAGTGTGTGTGTGATTGGGTGTTTTAGGCTGTGTGTGTGTGTGTGTGTGTGATTGGGTGTGTTAGGCTGTGTGTGTGTGTGATTGGGTGTGTTAGGCTGTGTGTGTGTGTGTGTGTGATTGGGTGTGTTAGGCTGTGTGTGTGTGTGTTCATTGGGTGTTTGCTGCTCTGCTCGTCCCCCAGGATGTGGAGAGATGCTACAAATCTTGCTGGTAAATTGGAGCATTTGGCTTCTTCACCAAGGATGAATCTAAGTTTTTGGGTTGGATTACAGGTGTTAAATTGGGGAAATATCTTATTCATTTTGGGGTAATATTGGTCTCTGATGTGTTGGTATTTGGGGCATTCTGTGAGGAAGTGCAGCTCGGTCTCCGGCACTCCCAGAATGCAGTGCGAGCAGAGTCTGTCCTCCCGGGAGAGCCAGGTCTGTCTGCGCCGGCCCGTCTCGATGGCCAGGCTGTGCTAGCCAAATTTGGATTGGGATGTCAATTTTGATTGATCGTTTTATGGCATAGAAAGCCCTCTGAGCTTTCTCTTTGAGTTCATTCACAGCCAAAGTAAAGTTACCAGTTGGAGTTATTTTCAGGCCGAGGTAGGTGTATGCTTTTGTGCTCTCAATGGTTCTGTGTGAGAGTGTGAATGTGTGTGTTGGTCCCTGAGATCTGGAGCGTTTCTGGAACATCATGACTCTAGTCTTCTGGAGGTTGACGGTCAGGGCCCAGGACTGACAGTAATCCTCCAGCAGATCCAGGCCGTCCTGAAGCCCTTGTTTAGTGGGCGACAGGAGGACCAGGTCGTCTGCGTAGAGTAGACACTTGATCTCTGTGTCATGGAGAGTGAGACCTTGAAAGGGAGCATGTTCTAACATATTGGCCAATTGGTTGATGTAAATGTTGAAGAGGGTGGGGCTTAAACTGCATCCCTGTCTCACTTTTTTTTTTGGGGAAAAATTCGGTTCTTTGGTTTCCAATTTTGACAGCGCATTGGCTGGCTGTGTACATCGATTTGATCAAATCATAGAATTTCCCCCCTACTCCACTGTCGATAAGCTTTAGGTATAATCCTTCGTGCCAGATTGAATCAAATGCTTTCTTGAAATCAACGAAACAAGCAAAAATTTGTTCTTTGTTTTGATGTACATATTTGTCAATAAGTGTTTGTAATGTAAAAATGTGATCGGATGTGCGACATTTTGGAAGAAAGCCAATTTGGGATTTACTCAAGGCATTGTGCTTCATAAGGAAGTGTAAAAGTCTGGCGTTTAAGATGCTGCAGAGAACCTTCCCCAGGTTACTGTTCACACAGATGCCTCGGTAGTTGTTGGGGTCTAGTTTGTCTCCGCTCTTGTGGATGGGGCTGATGAGGCCCTGGTTCCAGATCTCAGGGAAGAACCCTACACACAGAACATCATTGAACAGTTTGAGCATGGCCAGTCTGAAGCTTTGCTCTGTGTGTTTCAGCATCTCGTTCAGGATGCTGTCTACACCACAGGCTTTCTTGGACTCAAGGACTCCTAATTTTTCTTCCAATTCTTTCATTGTTATGGGGAAATCTAAAGGGTTTTGTTTTGTTTTAATTGATCTTTCCAAATTGTCTAGTTTATTAATTATTTCATTTTGATTAGAATTTTGAATTTCAGTTGGGGTGTATAATTCCTGGAAGTGGTTTTTCCACTTCTCCCCATCTTGGATTGCCAGAACTTCTTGATTTGGTTTGTATAGCAATTTCCATTTATCCCAAAATTTGTGTGAGTTTATAGATTTTTCAATTTCTTCAAACTGGCTTTGCAAAAACTGTGCTTTTTTCCGCCGGAGTGTGGCTTTATACTGTTTTAGTGCCTCACAGTAAAGAAGGCGGAGGTCCGGATTATCTGGTTGTCTGTGTTTTTGATTTGATAAGTTTCTGAGGTTTTTTCTCAGAGCCTTACAGTCCAAATCAAACCATTTGTCAGTATCTAAATATTTTTTCTTTGGTTTAACAATTGCCAAATTACTTTTTTGTGCTGTTTTGTAGAATATGTTGTTTAGGTCTTGTACTTCCTGATTGATGCCGAATTGGTTTTTGGGGTATTCCTGTATTTGGAACGAATGTATGAGGGATTGTATTTCTGAAGATTCGACGGCAGTGCTGTAATCACTGGCACTGGTTTCTGTCCATTTGAAAGACATTATTTTGCTCATTTGATATGGGGTCCTAATTGGTTGGGGTGATGTTTCAGATTGCTTTATATAGAGGATGATTTGGCTGTGGTCTGAGAAAGGTTTGAGGGGTTTGACTGTGAATGCTCTCAGAGAGGAAAGCTGGAGATCTGTGATGGTATAGTCTACAGTGCTGTTCCCCAGAGCTGAGCTGTAGGTGTATCGGCCGAGCGAGTCCCCTCGCAGTCTCCCGTTGACGATGTACAGAGCCAGTCCTCGGCAGAGCTGCAGCAGCTGCCGTCCGTGAGCGTTCACGGTTTCATCACAGTTTTGTCTGCTGGGGTGAGAAGGGAATAAGTGGTTATTGCCTGTGATGAATCTCTCTCTCTCTCTCTCTCAGGCTGGCCGTTTGATGTGGTCATCTGTAAAATGAGTGGACTCGTCCAGGGAGCTTCAGTCTCGGCGTCGGTCTTCACGCTGGTGGCCATTGCAGTGGAAAGGTTAATAACTCTCACCCTCCTGCACTTCACATGAATACAAACACACGCTGAGACACGCAAAACCAACCACTCTGTGACTTCAGTTAATAACTGAGCCCATAAATGATCATTCAGTCAACATTTACTCACCCTTATGTGCTTCCAAACCCTCATGTCCCTCTCAGAAACACTAATATGAACTAATAAAGCTTCTGGATGGTGACAGACAGTGTGTTCATAATGTGCTGGTGCCGTTTGGAAAAGAACAACAAAATAAACAAACAAATAAATAAATTTGACTTCTAATGACTTTATTTTGACATTTTTATCTTAAAATCGATCATTATGAATTGGCATGCCATTGTTGAGACTGATGACTTTTTGTCAAAATACTGACTTTTCAGTTTCAGTTTTTAAATATATCATTTTGACTTTAATAACCGTGATATTTTATGTTGATTGCTTTTTGATAATTTCAACTTTGTCATAATTTTCTCATATTATTATGACTTGTCATTAGATTTTTTTTATATCCTGTAATTTTTTATTTTTATTATTTTTTTTGGCATAATTTAGATTTTTCAATCCCAGAATTTTCACTTTTTCTTAATAATTCTACAGATGTTTTTAGACTTCTTATATCATAATTATGACATAGTATGTTGTAATTTTCACTTTTTCTCATAATTATGACTGTTTTTGACCTTTTAATTTCTTAATTTCCGTTTTTGCCATAATTTTGACTTTACAAATATTAAGTTTTGACTTTTTATTCAAAGATCATTTGTGATGTTATGTTGATTTTTAAAGATAATTTCAGCCTTTCATGTCATAACTATGACTTAGTATGCCATAACTTCCACATCTGTCTCATAATTGCAACTTTAAATATGACTTTTTAAACACAGTTTTAACTTTTTATTTAATAGTAAATCATTAACATATTCAAAATGTTCTATTTTTAATGTCATCATTTTGATTTTTAAATCTTAGATTTTTTATGATTCATCAAAAACATTGAGTTCTCATTGACTTCAGAAGAAAATGAACAAGCTTCAGTCTGGCCGTTGACAGACGTGATAACAATGTGCTTGTATTGTTTGGAAAAGAACAACAGATGAACATGAAAAATCCCTTTGTGTTCCACAAAAGAAAGTAAGTCAAAACAGATCTTAAAAGCACCATTAAGTAGAAGATGACAGTGAAAAAATGTCATGACACACACACACACACACATTTGACAGACACTTCACACGTTGTATTTAACAAAGCAGTAATTTACAGGCACACGTCGCCCACAGTCTGTACATTACACACAGAAGCAGAAGCTTGATTCTCAGGCTGCAATAATTCAGCGCTTTTGATGAAGAAGTCAAACCTCTGAGGAGCTTTAAAGGGGTCAAATTATGATTTTTCACTTTTTTGACTTCAGTTAGTGTGCATCGTTGCTGTTTATATATATTCATGTCGTTCTAAACCTTCGTTCATCTAAAGATATTTCTGATGAAATCCGAGAGCTCTCTGACCCTCCATAGATTGATCAGACACCCTAATGTCACATGGACTATTTTAACAATGTCCTTCCTGCCTTGATCATATCCTTGCTGTCTATGGAGGGTCAGAGAGCTCTCGGATTTCATCAGAAATATTGTGTTCTGAAGATGAAACATGGTCTGACGGGTTTGGAACAAAATAAGGGTGAGTAATTAATGACAGAATTTTCATTTCTGGATGGACTATCCCTTAAACTTCCTAATCTCGTAATCATGTAACTCCAGACCGAAGCATGGTTTAGTTTCTCCCGTACAGTCTGGTCCAGATGGATCAGATCTGATCTCCTGTGTTCCAGGTTTCGTTGCATCGTCTATCCGTTCCAGCAGAAGCTGACGCGGCGTCAGGCCATCATCACCATCGCCTTTATCTGGGCGCTGGCCGTGGCCATCATGTGTCCGTCCGCCGTCACGCTGACCGTCTCGCAGGACGTCTTGCACTTCACCGTGGACGGGGACAATGAGACGCACCCGCTCTACACCTGCTGGGAGGCCTGGCCAGACCAAAACATGAGGAAGATCTACACCACTGTGCTTTTCTCACACATCTACCTGGCTCCGGTCACGCTTATCTTCATCATGTACTCACGCATCGCGGTCAGGCTGGTCAAGCCGCCCGTCTTCCGCCGAAAGCTGCGCGTGGTGAACATGCTCCTGATGGTGGCGCTGCTCTTCGCCGTCTCCTGGCTTCCGCTCTGGATCCTCATGATGCTGACGGATTACGGAAATCTTTCGGCCGCTCAGCTGGACCTGGTGGCCGTCTATGTCTTCCCGTTCGCTCACTGGCTGGCCTTCTTCAACAGCAGCGTCAATCCTATCGTTTATGGCTACTTCAACGAGAACTTCCGGCGTGGATTCCAGGAGGCGTTTAAGCTGGGTTTGTGTGTGGTGGACGAGCCAACGCAGCCCAGACGCAATTCAGCGTGGAAACACAACCGTGTGTTTGCAGACCGAGACGAGACGAACGCAAAGAGCGACGGCCGGAGAGAGTTCTGCAGCGGAGAACAGAGAGATGAGCTGGTGCTGGAGGATCTGGACTGAGACACTGACACACTCATGCAAACACACACGCACACACACACACACACACACACACACACACACATACATAAACGCACACAAACACATACATGTACATAACTAAAATACCATAAAAAATAAAATAAAATAAGAAACCCGTTAACACGCACACATGCACAAACACACACTGACAGCACGGATGCATGGCTTGGGAGAAACATACAAAAACAAAAATGTTTTTATTATTATTATTATTAGAATATGAAAACAGCATATTAAAAATTACAATAGCATAAAAAGATCTAGTATTTAAAAAAATTAAATAAGATACAAATATATCTATTGTAATATTTCAGCTACCGTTGATTATTATAGTTGTTAATAAGTAAAAAAAAATATTAGCATTGGGATATTATATTATATTTTAATATTACCATTGCAACATTTTACTGTATTATAAAAAGATTTAGTATTTGTGTGCCTGGACCTTAAGGGTTAATTTCTTGAACTCTCTTGAGCTCATTTCCTGTCTGAATAAATGATCTCTCCAGTGATGTGTGTTTGTTCGGAGGACAGTATCTGTCTGAGATACAACTATTTGGTAAATCTGGAATCTGAGGGAGCAAAAAAATCTAAATCTTGAGAAAATCATCTTTAAAGTTGTTCAGATGAAGTTCTTAGCAATGCATATTACTAATCAAACATTACGTTGTGATATATTTACGGTAGGAGATGTACAAAATATCTATAATTTTGACACATGTAATGTATTACTGATATAAATATTTCTGTGCTACTTATGATTGTTTATGTGCTGATTTCTTTTTAATTAATTGAATTATTTTGAATCAATTTTTCAAACTCAAATAAAACAAAGTTAGAGTTGTATAATTGAGAGACCGGGGCAAGTTGTCACATTTTTGGCTTGAATAAAGCATTTCTGTAATGACCAAAACAAAACATCTGCAAAGTTTTTACATCACTGCGTGCAAATAATTTACAAAACATTAATGGGGCATGTTGTCACACTGTATGGGGTAAGTTGTCACAGTGCAAACCTGCCATTAAATAGCCTATTAAAGGCTTTGCAGTAGCATTTAGACAGTAAAACAGTGAGAATTGACAAATATTATTGTATATGTTTGAAACACATAAAACCACTGTTGATGGAGAAAAAGCATTGTGCAATTCAATTCAATTCAACCTTGTGAAAACTAGCCCCGGTCTGTTTTATGGTGACTCTCAGCTAAATCTTCTGCAGTGGTTTTGTGTAACTTTTATTTTTATGTCAGTATCTCTGGTCTACTTGAGTGAACTGAAGCATGAAATAACATCTCAAACCTCTAAGAACAGCAGCATCCATCCATTTGATTGACAGCTGGAGATCTGCAGAAGCTCCTCCCACTGGATTACAGCAGCACTGCAGGAGAAGGCCATCCAATCACAGTTACTCTGTATGTTTGACAAAAATCATTATGATTTATTTCATCAGAATAAATTAGTCCTGAATGGATAAAGATGCTGTTTAACAGCCGCTTGTTATGACACTAAACCATTAAAAACAGCTGAACCATTACACAATCCAACTGTTAAAGTCGTGAAATCCAAACTGTCCTAAAACATTTCTGATCTTATACTGTGAATGCAATATTGTTTGTGCTTGTTTGTTTTTTTTTTGAAAATATAAATGCTTCTGAAATGATTTTCTTGTCAATTGTTATTTCAAAGGTGAAGCAGTTTTACTAATATCTCTTTTTCAGTACTTTAATGTTTTTTATCATTAATATAATAAAGCTTTGATAAAGTACTGCTTGATCATACATGTTAGACAGACATTTTTAATTAATTAAAATAGGGGGAAAACATGCACATGTGAAGAGTTAAAATGGTCTCTTATTATTAATATATTCCATTAGATTTTGATTATTCATGTCCACTTGTAGTTTAAATCAAATGTTTATATTTTTAATAACATCTTTTTGGATTGGATTGGGCATTTTAGAGAGACATAAACCAAAAATCACAAAACATCACAGCATCACAAACCCATGATAATACTTACTGATGTTTGTACAGCTGATTTCCCTCCAAAATGACATCACTTCCTGTTGGATGATGTCATTGAGAAACTGGCTTTTGTTAGTTAAAGGGATTTTACTAAAGACTAACAGGGTGTAAAATTATAATAAGAACACACACAATTATAAAATTATATTAGTATATTAAATATTTTAATTGTAAACAATATTTGAAAAGAAAATATGTTTAGATTTTTTTAATGGTATTTCAGAAAAAATGTCCAGTAAAAAAAAACAAACAAACATTTTTTTCCTCTTGGTTCTGCAAATGTTAAGGGAATATTTCATTTTGCGAACATTTTGGAAATGTTACTTTTGAATGTTCTCTGAACATTCTAAACAGCATTCTTTAAAGAGATTTCAAATGTAGCCTTCCCATAATGTTCAGAGAACAATCCAAAATAAAGTTAAAACTAAGCTTTGTATCAGACTGGGCTTTTGCTGGATCATGTAGCAGAAATGGCTCTTTAGCTGAAATATTGTAAAAGCATGGTAAATAAGACGAGTTCTAATTGTCCCGTCACAGCAGATGCTGCCAGACACAAGTACAGTCAACTCTGACCTGTTTTAAATTGCACTCAGTGGGACTTCATTAAATCCCGTCGATGTAACTGTGCATTCTAGAAGAGTGAGAGAGAAGAGAGAGACTGTAAATAAATACACAGCACTGAACTATTGACACCTCTTTTCTTGCTTCTTCTTCTCCCACAAACCAAGACAACTCATTCAGACAGATTCAAGTCTGTTAATGAGGAGAAACTTCCCCAGCCTTATTTATAGTCTGTGTTACTATCTATAATGTGACCAGGTTAAAAATCAGCTTCCATAAGCATCTTATGAGAGTCTGCGGAGCAGGAGGGTAATCTGGGCTGTAATTGGCTTTGTGCTAAACTCCCGTCTCTCCCACCTGGTGCTGTGGGTGAGTGTGTGTTTGGATCACACACTGGCATTTACACACGCCGATGTGCTAACTATGTGTCCACCTGCCCTCAGGATACAGCACTGCAGCAGAGACACAGAAAACAAGCACAACATGTGAAGGTCAGAGAACTGAGCTCTGCTGTGTTTCACACAGAATGAATCAAACGCAGGGGAAACTGAGCTCTCTGCTCCCAGAGATCAGCAGCTGTGAGAGGAAGAACTGCTTGTGCTTTTAGGCCCCTACAGAAGACGAGAAGCTCTGCTGCTGTAGATGAAGTCAACTACAGCAGTGACCTTAATCACTACTGTGCTCACTTTAAAAATTTGCTTGGCAGCATGTGTCATTATTTACGGATGGACAGACTAAAAAAAGACAAACATATGTTTAAGCAGATAGATAGATAGATAGATAGATAGATAGATAGATAATAGATAGATAGATAGATAGATAGATAGATAGATAGATAGATAGATAGATAGATAGATAGATAGATAGATAGATAGATAGATAGATAGACAGACAGACGGACAGACAGACAGATAGATAGATGGATAGATAGATATGTGATAGTGATAGTGATAGTGATAGTGATTTTGTGATAGTGATAGTGATAGTGATAGTGATTTAGTGATAGTGATAGTGATAGTGATAGTGATATTGATAGTGATAGTGATAGTGATAGTGATAGTGATAGTGATTTTGTGATTTTGTGATTTTGTGATAGTGATAGTGATAGTGATTGTGATTTAGTGCTAGTGCTAGTGCTAGTGCTAGTGATAGTGATTGTGATTGTGATTTAGTGCTAGTGCTAGTGCTAGTGCTAGTGCTAGTGCTAGTGCTAGTGCTAGTGATAGTGATTGTGATTTAGTGCTAGTGCTAGTGATAGTGATAGTGATTGTGATTTAGTGCTAGTGATTGTGATTGTGATTTAGTGCTAGTGATAGTGATGGTGATAGTGATTGTGATGGTGATAGTGATTTTGTGATTTTGTGATTTTGTGATTTTGTGATTTTGTGATAGTGATAGTGATTGTGATTGTGATTGTGATTGTGATTGTGATTTAGTGCTAGTGCTAGTGCTAGTGCTAGTGCTAGTGCTAGTGCTAGTGATAGTGATAGTGATTGTGATTGTGATTTAGTGCTAGTGCTAGTGCTAGTGCTAGTGATAGTGATAGTGATAGTGATAGTGCTAGTGATAGTGATAGTGATCCAGTGCTAGTGCTAGTGATAGTGATAGTGATTGTGATTTAGTGCTAGTGATTGTGATTGTGATTTAGTGCTAGTGATAGTGATGGTGATAGTGATTGTGATAGTAATTTTGTGATGGTGATAGTGATTTTGTGATAGTGATAGTGATTGTGATTGTGATTTAGTGCTAGTGCTAGTGCTAGTGATTGTGATTTAGTGCTAGTGCTAGTGCTAGTGCTAGTGCTAGTGCTAGTGATTGTGATTTAGTGCTAGTGCTAGTGCTAGTGCTAGTGCTAGTGCTAGTGATTGTGATTTAGTGCTAGTGCTAGTGCTAGTGATGGTGATGGTGATGGTGATAGTGATTGTGATAGTGATGATAGTGATAGTAATTTTGTGATAGTGATGATAGTGATAGTGATAGTGATGGTGATGGTTATTGTGATAGTGATGATAGTGATAGTAATTTTGTGATGGTGATTGCGATTTTGATAGTGATAGTGATAATTATAGTGATAGTAATTTTGTGATAGTGATAGTGATGGTGATAATGATAGTAATTGTGTGATGGTGATGGTGATAGTGATTGTGATAGTGATGATAGTGATAGTAATTTTGTGATAATGATAGTGATAGTGATGGTGATGGTTATTGTGATATTGATGATAGTGATAGTAATTTTGTGATGGTGATTGCGATTGTGATAGTGATAGTGATAATTATAGTGATAGTAATTTTGTGATAGTGATAGTGATGGTGATAATGATAGTAATTGTGTGATGGTGATGGTGATGGTGATGGTGATAGTGATTGTGATAGTGATAGTAATTTTGTGATTGTGATTGTGATCGTGATAGTGATAATGATAGTGATAGTAATTTTGTGATAGTGATAGTGATAGTGATGGTGATGGTGATGGTTATGGTGGTGATAGTGATTGTGATATTGATTGTGATTGTGATAGTGAAATAAGTAATGTTTTAATTGCCAATTTTAAATTTTCAGTGGGATTCAGGATCCAGAATAAGATAATTATATTTTTAAGCGTGGAAAGCATTTTGTAAAGCACCTTTCCTTTGCTGTGCAATTTTTAATGCACATTCATTTTGGTAATAGATGTTTTTAATTAAATCATATATTTTTCCCCCTGCCACTTTTGAATTCTTTTATAAAACAACCCATTATGCCAAATGGAGTCAACAGCCTTCTTAAAATCTTTGAAGCATGCAAATATTTTTCCATCTCTCTTTGGGTGTTCTTGTTCATTTATTAACGTGTGCAGTGTGTGAATAAAGTCAGTGGTTTGATGTTTAAGAAGGAAGTCATTCTAAGAATTGCTGATTATATTGTGCAGCAATAGAAAGTAAAGAAAGTGAAGAAAGAGAGTACTGATTATAGAGCAAAATACGTTTCCCAAATCAGTGTTTCTCTTTCTCTCTCTCTCTCTCTCTCTCTCTCTCTCTCTCTCTCTCTCTCAGGATCAGCTCTGATTATTAGATTAGCAGTGTCTCACAGCCGTCAGTGTGTTCAGAGTTCAGCAGAGCAGGAAGAACAGGCAGCATGAGCTTCAGCGTGGAGGAGAGAGGCAGAGAAAACACGGCCAGCTATAGACTTTACTTCAGTAAGTGTCTCAGCATCCATTCATCACCAACACTGCACTGATTCCTGCAGCTCTTCACTTCAGTCCCGTCCGCTCATGCTCACAATCTCACAATGAAGCGAGCATTGGCTGATTTTAAATAATTTTTTCCACTTGAGTAGATGCAAACTTCTTGTAAACAATGTATTAATTAACTTTTAATTAATTTGTTGTGTTTATATATGTCCAGTATCACTTTCCACCTCGTTATTTGTTTAATTACCTTTAAGCTGACAGTGCTTGTGTAGTGTTACTCACTCACTGAGAAATTAACATTTACATGAAACTCAAGACATAATGAGTAAAGCTGAATGCATGCCTTATTAAATTACCCGTGCATATTCATTTTATAAATGTTGAAAGGATGCTGCATAACAAGAAGGACCTGTCTAGTGGCATCGTCTTAACTCTATAATTATGCATAGGTATATTTAATCATCTTCTCTTATTACACTGACACACACACACACAGAAACAAACTGTTGAGCATCTGCTGGTGGCAGTAAGCAACAGGTGGAAGTCACTACTGTAGCTATGCGACCAATCACCAAGAAAATCTGCTTTCTGTTGAAACCATAAGTGTTTGTTTCCGTTACGAATTCTGTCTTTGCTTCAAACCTCACAATAAATCCCCCTGCTCTCACTGTCAGACATCAGAGAGTGATGAAAATCTCTTTAATCTCAGAGTATTTTAGATCCTTTGTGAAGCTCTTTTATCTCGTCTCACAGGAAACGCAGAGGGGAAATACATATCTCCATTTCATGACATTCCCATCTACACAGACGAGGCCAAGGTACGGAATATATCTGAATCCTGATTCATGCATTCAGTCCTCAGATCTCTGAACCGGGTTTTAATGAGGAACAGAAGTCGTTCCCTTCACCTCTGTGGAACACAGATGGATTTCTCACATCTATGATCACGTGAAGTTCAGAAAAATTTAAGCAGAGCCCAAAATTTGGGTTTGAATTGGAAAATGAAGTCAATGATGAAATGAAAAGTGCATCTGTTAACTAAATGCATTAGTGTGTGTGTGTGTGTGTGTGTGTGTGTGTGTGTGTGTGTGTGTGTGTGTGTTTGTGTGTGTGTGTGTTTCTCTCCCTGAAGTATATGTGTGCATTAAATCTAATTAGATGCATTCTCTTATGACAATCATCCTGGAGTTCATAATGACATTAATATGTCAGATTAATTATGGGAATAGATTCCTCTATTCAAAATCACAGAGGGTTTAATCAATATAAACTCAACACAGAGCAGAATTATCATGAACTCAGAACAGAGGAAAGTGTGTGACCTACTTCATCCAACAAAACTGTAGAAACCTGATCATGAAGGACTTCTACAACAGCAGCTACAAAACATCAAACCATTAAGATCATCTGACCAAATCTGTTTTCTCCTTCAGAACATCTTCAATGCTGTCATCGAGGTTCCTAGGTGGACAAATGCAAAGATGGAGGTAAGAAATCTTCAACGTTCAGTGCAGGATGTGGATCTTCACACACATGCTGATTATCTCACCTTTAAAGAAAATCATTCCTAGAAGAGCAGGAACGTCTTTAACCATTAAATCGTGTTTAAACTCACGGATGGCATTCAAGGCTTTTCATGATTGTCCCTAACTAAAAATAGGAATTCAGGAATTATATTATTGACAGAGAAAAAAACAAATAATCTGTGAGGAATATTGAGGAAGTTAGTTCTGTAGACAGTCATTAAGTATGTATATATATATATATATACATTCCAAAAGTGAAACTTTATTTTCTGCTTAAAATTAGCCATGGGCAAAATTCATTAACATTTCAAAAGAAACTCTAAACTTCTTCAGGTCAAAAAAACGAATAGATGTGGGTTTTTTATTTATTTATTTATTTATTTTAGATAATGATCGGTTTTTATGAAATGTAGTGAAGTGAAAGGATGTAAATGTAAAAGTTTCCAAAAATTAAAATGCTCTGATAACTTACTGTATAAAATATATTTTTAAATTCTTTAAAAAAAAAGTATTTACATTTTTTAAATATATTTTCACAAATATTAAAAATGGCATAACAATATAACACAAATATATTGGTATACTTGGAAATGAATATATTTTGAAACATATTTAAGCAAATATATTTGTTATTATTTATTGCATATATATATATATATATATATATATATATATAAATTTTACATTTTTTTTATACAAGTTTTTGGGCTGTATGGGACAAGTTATTTTATGCTGCTTTTTGGAGCTTGATTTTAGAAATCTGCATTTAATTTCTGAGGTGTATTTTCATTCTATTTTACATTTTATGAAGACAGAAAGCCAAACATTCTGAAAAATTGAATGTTTCAATTCTAAAAAGACTGCCCTTGTTCCTCCAGATCGCGACTAAAGATCCTCTCAATCCACTGAAGCAGGACCTGAAGAAAGGGAACCTGCGTTTCGTCAACAATGTCTTTCCTCATAAGGGCTACATCTGGAACTATGGAGCCATTCCTCAGGTGTGTGTTCTAGAGGTTTAGAAGAGTTAAAGCGTGTGTGTGTTTGATGCATGAGCGAGCTCAGAGAGGAGATGTTACGCATGTTTAGATGCCAACCCAAGCAGCGCTGGAGACTGGTACATCCGAGCTCAACTCACTCACATCATGTGAAAGAACAGACGGGTGATTTGCTGTGTTTTGCAGACGTGGGAGGATCCGGGCCACAGGGATGAAGACACGGGATGCTGCGGTGATAACGATCCCATCGACATCTGTGACATCGGGAATCAGGTCCAGAGCAGCGCAGAAACACACTTCCTGTAACACAACACACTTCACTGCAGTGTGACGCGATACTTCTAATGCTTTACTGTCCGTCACACACGGTCTGTGTTATCCCCAAGTTTATTCACTCAAAACTGACATTATTTCAAGCACAGACTCTAGCTTTTTTTTTTTTTTTTTCTAAATATATAAATAGTCCAGAAACTTGTAGTTTATGTATATAATTTTTCTCTTCAAAACCATGCAAAAATAAATAAAATTATAATTAAATTTTATTAAATTATAATATTTTGACTCATAAAAAAGTCACGAATATTTCTGAAGTGAATTTCCATTTTCCATTTTTATTGTTCTTTTTATATTTTTTCTATAATTAATTATTATTATAGGTATCTTAACATACATAAAAACTATATATAAAGTGTATATGGTCAAAATTTTATCTTCAAACTCATGCATATATATGGATGAGTTTATATTATAATTACTTTCGTCTGAGTTACAGCAACTTCCTTTTTCATGGCGAAACATCGGAATTTGTCAGGCCGCCCCAGGCCAGCCGGGAGACATAGTCCCTCCAGCGTGTCCTAGGTCTTCCCCGGGGCGTCCTCCCGGTGGGACGTGCCTGGAACACCTCCCTGGGAAGGCGTCCACCTCAGCTGGCTCCTCTCGATGTAGAGGAGCAACGGCTCTACTCTGAGCTCCTCCCGAGTGACCGAGCTTCTCACCCTATCTCTAAGGGATAGCCCAGCCACCTTACGGAGAAAGCTCATTTCGGCCGCCTTTATCCGGGATCTTGTCCTTTCGGTCATGACCCACAGCTCATGAGCATAGGTGAGAGTAAGAACGTAGATTGACCGGTAAATCGAGAGCTTTGCCTTACAGCTCAGCTCCTTCTTCACCATGACAGACCGGTACAGCGACCGCATTACTGCAGAAGCAGCACCAATCCATCTGTCAATCTCCTGTTGCATCCTTCCCTCACTCGTGAACAAGACCCAAAGATACCTGAACTCCTCCACTTGAGGCAGGAACTCTCCACCAACCTGAAGATGGCAATCCACCCTTTTCCGACTGAGAACCATGGCCTCGGACTTGGAGGTGCTGATTCTCATCCCAGCCGCTTCACACTCGGCTGCAAACCGTCCCAGTGCATGCTGAAGGTCCTGGTCTGAGGAGGCGAACCAAGCTCTTGCTCCGGTCGTACAAGGACCGAATAGCCCTAAGCAGGGGTTCCCCGACCCTCCACAGGATGCCATGAGGAACACGGTCGAATGCCTTCTCTCAATCCACAAAACACATGTGGACTGGTTGGGCAAACTCCCATGAACCTTGCAGCACCCTGGAAAGGGTATAGAGCTGGTCCAGTGTTCCACCACCGGGACAAAAACCACACTGTTCCTCCTGAATCTGAGGTTCCACTATCGGCCGAATTCTTCTCTCAAGTACCCTGGCATAGACTTTCCCGGGGAGGCTGAGAAGTGTGATCCCCCTATAGTTGGAACACACTCTCCGGTCCCCCTTCTTGAAAAGAGGGACCACCACCCTGGTCTGCCAGTCCAGAGGTACTGTCCCCAACCGCCATGCGATGTTGCAAAGGCGTGTCAGCCAAGACAGCCCCACAACATCCAGAGACTTGAGGTACTCAGGGCGGATCTCATCCACCCCTGGTGCCTTGCCACCGAGGAGCTTTTTAACTACCTCAATGACTTCAGCCCGGGTGATGGACGAGTCCTCCTCTGAGTGCCCAGCCACTGCTTCCTCAACGGAAGACAAGTCGGTGGGATTGAGGAGATCCTCGAAGTTTTCCTTCCACCGCACAATGATATCCTCAGTCGAGGTCAACGTGTGCCCATCTCCACTGTAAACATTGTTGGTAGGGCACTGCTTCCCCCTCCTGAGGCGTCAAACGGTTTGCCAGAATCTCTTCGAGGCTGACCGATAGTCCTTCTCCATGGCCTCACCGAACTCCTCCCAGGCCCGAGTTTTTGCCTCCACGACTGCCCGGGCTGCAGTCTGCTTGGCCTGCCGGTACTTGTCAGCTGCCTCCGGAGTCCCACAAGCCATCCAGTCCCGATAGGACTCCTTCTTCAGCTTGACGGCATCCCTTACTTCCAGTGTCCACCGCCGGGTTTGGGGATTGCCGCCTCGACAGGCACCGGAGACCTTACGGCCACAGCTCCGAGCAGCTGCAGCGACAATGGAGGTGGAGAACATGGTCCACTCGGACTCAATATCTCCAGACTCCCTCGGGATCCGGTCGAAGCTCTGCCGGAGGTGGGAGTTGAAAATCTCTCTGACAGGGGGCTCGGCCAAACGTTCCCAGCAGACCCTCACAGTACGTTTGGGTCTGCCGAGTCTGTCCAGCTTCCTCCCCCGCCATCGGATCCAACTCACCACCAGGTGTTGATCAGTTGACAGCTCCGCCCCTCTCTTCACCCGAGTGTCCAAGACATATGGCCGAAGGTCTGATGACACGACCACAAAGTCGATTATTGACCTCCGGCCTATGGTGTCCTGGTGCCACGTGCACTGATGGACACCCTTATCCTTGAACATGGTGTTCGTTATGGACAAGCCGTGGTTAGCACATAAATCCAATAATAGAAACCACCACTCGGGTTCAGACCAGGAGGGCCGTTCCTCCCAATCACGGCCCTCCAGGTGTCACTGTCACTGCCCACGTGGGCGTTGAATTCCTCCAGTAGAACGACGGAGTCTCCAGTCGGAGCACTTTCCAGCACCCCTCCCAGAGACTCCAAGAGGGCCGGGTAGTCCGCACTGCCGTTCGGCCCATAGGCACAAAGGACAGTGAGAGACCTATCCCCGACTCGAAGGTGCAGGGAAGCGATCCTCTCGTTCACCGGGTGAACTCCAACACATGGCAGCTGAGCTGGGAGGCTATAAGCAAACCCACTCCAGCCCTCTGCCTCTCACCATGGGCAACTCCAGAGTGGTGAAGAGTCCAGCCTCTCTCAAGAAGTGTGGTTCCAGAGCCCAAGCTGTGCGTGCAGGTGAGCCCGACTATCTCTAGTCGGTACCTCTCGACCTCCCGCAGAAGCTCAGGCTCCTTCCCCGCCAACGAGGTGACATTCCACGTCCCTAAAGCCAGATTCCATGTCCAGAGATCGGGTCGTCGGGAGTCTCGCCTTCGACTGTCGCCCGATCCACTATGCACCGGCCCCTTACGCTCCCTCCTGCAGGTGGTGAGCCCACGGGAGGGCGGCCCCACGTCACTCCTTCGGGCTGAGCCCGGCTGGACCCCATGGGGGGAGGGGGCCCCAACCCCGGGCCTGGCTCCAGGGTGGGGCCCCGGCTGCGCCATGCCAGGCGACGTCTCGGTCCTTGCTCTTTTTGTCAACATAAAGGGGTTTGTGAACTGTTCTTAGTCTGGCCCATCACCAAGGACCTGTTTACCTTGGGAGACCCTTCCAGGAGCATATAGCCCCAGACAACATAGCTCCCAGGATCATTGGGGTACTCAAACCTCTCCACCACGATAAGGTGACAGTGTGTGTGTATTAATGTGTTTTATAATTTAGCAATACACACATACATACAAATAAATATATTCTATTATTGATTTCACTAGCTATAATTAATTTTTAATTTTTTTTTTTTTTTAAGTTGCTCTCAATGAATTGTGAGCAAATCATTTTGAATCGGTTGTTTTTAATGATTCGGTCAAACCGCTTCACACTTTGATCTGAACGATTCATTTGAATCACTCTGAATCAGACTGATTTGAAACATCTTTCTGTGGTAATCATTTTGAGAGCTCCAGGGGTTTCAGTGTTCTGCAAGCGTGTTCTTCACATGTTCTTCACCAGGTCTGCTCTCGAGGCGAAGTCATCCGTGTGAAGGTGTTGGGGACTCTGGCTCTGATCGACGAAGGAGAAACCGACTGGAAAGTGATGGTCATAAACGTGGAGGACCCCGAGGCTGAAGACTTCAACGGTCTGAGAGCTTTAGCTTCTGTGTTTGTGATGAGCTCGAGGGTAAATCTCAGCGTCTTCTGTCTCTCGCAGATATCGAGGACGTCCGCAGACTGAAGCCTGGGTTCCTGGAGGCCACACTCGACTGGTTCCGGATGTACAAAGTCCCAGACGGGAAGCCAGAAAACCAGTTTGCCTTCAGTGGCGAATTTAAGAATAGGGTAAATAGAGCCGCCGCTTTAATGAAAGACAGCAGACGACATTTGATTAATAACTACTTCCTGACAGCCAGACATGAAGATGTTTTTCCCATCATGCCACGAAGGCAAGAGAATCCAAGCATGTGATTTTCAAAATTGCTTTTTCAAGAGGTGATGGTGTCAGTGATTAAATGACTAGACCTTCTGACAGATCTGAGATCAGTGCGTCTCGCTTCTCCAAACTTTTCAACACTACGAGCTGCTAAACATTCAGAAGAAAAACATGCTTTACCTGTGTTTGAGTCAAGCTCCACTCGTAACACCTGGTTCATATTGAACACAACATTCTCTTAAAAAAAAAATAATAATAACAAGTTGAATTTTATTGTTTTAAAATGTTACTGTAAATGTATATTTCTTACTTCGAAAAGTTTAAGAACACAATACATTTACATTTTAGTAGATGTACATAAAGGTGCTTCACAGTGATGCCACAGAAGAACCTTTAACATCTGAAAAACCTTTCTGTTTCACCAAGAAGGGTCTTCAGATTATAAAAAGATTAGAAAGAGATGCTTCTTTGACTGAATGCTTCTTTGTGGAACCAAAAATGGTTCTTTTATGGCATCACTATTTTTAAGTGTATGTCTTTTTAAGGTATATATTTATTAGCAAAACATACTAGGCCTGTCTTTTTTAAATGTATATATTTTTTTAAATATTCTAAATATTTCTTTCTTTTTAAATGTTTAGCAAAAAGTGTATATGCACTTTTTGCTATTAAATAATATGCTATTAAATGTTTTAAAATTATTACTTTTAGTAATATATTTTAAACTATTTTTAAATGAATAAAACATTGCATACTATATCTTTCTTATTCATATAATTATTTTTAGAATACATATATATATAAACATTTTTTATTTTTAAATGCTTAAATTAGTACGTATACTGTTTTAAAATGTTTTATTAAATTTTTATTAAATGTACAAAATACATTTTATTTTAAAATGCTTTTAAAAACTGTAATCATAACATATATTCATTTTCTTAAATATAGCCTATTAAATAATTATGTTTAGTTAATATATTAAATGTTTGTTTTAAAGGTGTTTAAGCTTTATTTTAGTAAATATGCTTAATAATTATTATTTTAAATTTTTTAAAATATTAAACATTTACTTCAACTTTTCTTAAGAGTTTGAAAAAAAATGTTTTTAGTAAATATACTAAACCCCTTTTTTATTTATTTAAATGATTTAAAATGCTGAAAAAATATATATCCTTTTAAAATGTTTTCTAATGATTATTTTTGGTAAATATACTAAATTATTTTTTTAAATGCATTCGATTTGTGCAAATATACCATCTCTCTCTTTCTCTTTCTCTCTCTCTCTCTCTCTCTTGTTTTTGTTATTGTTGATGTAATGTTTTAAATTGTCTTTTCTGGTTCATGGCCTGCAGGATTTCGCCATTAAAACCATTAAGGACACTCATAGTTTCTGGAAAGCTCTGATCTCCAAGAAAACAGACACCGGAGAACTGAACTGGTAAGACATCGGTCTCTCGGTCCATAATTTTGTTCTTAGTTCAAACTCCATTATATATACATATATATTTATACACTACATAACTTTTAAGTGCTCTAAAGCTAGTTAAATCCACTGTATATTTTCTTAAATGTTTTAAAATGTTTATTTTTAATATATATACTACATCATATTTTAATGCTTTTAAAATAGGTAAATATATAAAATATTTTCTTGAATGTTTAACATTGATTAATTTTAGTAAAACCCAATTTCAATCATATATATAAATATAATTTAATTCTATTTATTAATAATAATTAACAAAAAATATTTGTAATTAGCAAATGCACTATAACTTGTTTTAAAGTGTTTATTTTGAGTAAATATGTTGAATGTTTTTAATTAAAATCATAAATATACTATGCACTTTCTTAAATGTTTTAAAATCTTTATTTCTAGTAAATTATACTTAATCATTAAAATTTAAAAATGCTTTAGAATAAGTATATATATTTTTTTCTTAAGTGCTTTAAAAATGTTTAATTCTAGTAAATTATACTAAATCATTTTAAATGTTTCAGTGCTTTAAAAATAAATAAGTGCTTAAACGTACTACATATTTTCTGAAATGTTTTAAAATGTAAATTTTTAGTACATATACTACATCATTTATATTTTTTAAGTGCTTTATAAGTAAATATATTTAATAAGTAAATATATTTTGTTAAATAATTATTTTTAAGAGAACCCAGATTAAATTTTAAAAGTTTTCATAAAAGAGCTCAAAGACATCGCTGACCGTTCCTCTTTGCTTTATCACGGCTGGAATATCAAATACCTCAATACACGCATTTCTGTCAAATATAATTCATGCAATATGTCAAACCTTTAACCCACGGGGAAAAATAAATCAACCCACGGCAAGAGTTTAAAAGCAGCCTAATTAAATTCAAACTTGGCAACCCTGCTGAAATTGAAACGATTTAATTGAAATGAAACTCCTGACAGCAGCATGAATTCAAAACCTAGTGTGCTGTCTACACAGGGAGCACTTCAGCACCAAACGTGAGGTTTTTTTCAATAAGGAAGGCATTACTGTTCCTTTTTAAAGCATGTGCACACCTACTGAATGTATTTATTGCTCTATAAACTATATTCCAGCTTCAGCAGCAGGTAATCAGAATGAAATGCAGGCACACAAACATCTGATCTCTATGCATGCCTACATAGACATCAGTCAGCAAGATGCCCTTTATGGTCACGCTCAGATTGAAAATCATGTTTCTGATGGCAGATTTAAGAACAGATTTAAGATATCAACAGCTGATGGTCAGGGTTTGTTTAGTTTGCTTCACCTCCAGTGACTCTAGACTGAAGGAAGTGAGGTTTTGGCTTGATTTCTAATGTTGTGCTTGTGTCTGTAATGTATTTCCATCAGTATGAACACCTGCGTGTCTGACAGTCCCTTCTGCCTCTCCGCCGGTGAAGCCCAAGCCGTGGTGGATTCAGTGAGTGTTTTCTGTCTCACACACAGAATTATAATTCAATCTCCAGAAGCAACCCTTCGAGAACTTTTGAGCATAATGAGCCTCTGATTGCATTCTTTTCCAACAAAACCAGGGGTCTGTTTGGATTTAATCCTCATTTATGCAACTTCAAATTGTTTAAAGATGACTTTGATTGTATGTTGAGATTTTGATCGTCTGATTAAACTTCAATTAAAAAGCCTTAAAGTTTCATCCAAAAATTCACCCGCGTGTCGCTCCAGACAGGAGAAGCCAGAGCTGTCAGCGTCAAAAAGCATAATTAGGGGCTCATTAAAGTCTCGTTTAACTCAAATTAAAGTCTCATTTAAGTAGTCCACAGAACTCATGCAAAACATTCCTGAAGTCATCCATGATAGTTTTGTGTGAAATTCAACCCATTAAAGAAATAGTGTAAATGTGCAGTGTAGTGTAATAAGTAGTGAAATAGTGTAATTCAAGATCAGGATGCTCTGCAGTGAATGGGTGCCGTCAGATTGAGAGCTGATAAAAACATCACAATAATCCACAGCACTCCAGTCCATCAGTGAACATCTGGAGAAGACAAAAGATGAAACAAATCCAGCATTAAGATGTTTTTAACTCAAACACATAGAGTCTATAATCCATAATAACACTTCCTCCAGTGAAAAAGTGTTCTGGTCTGAATCAGGAGAGAAGTCTGCACAGATCAAGCAGCGTTTAAACAGCTCTAAACAAATATGTGTGGCTGGATTCTGATGTGACATTAACTGATGGACTGGAGTGCTGTGGATTATTGTGATGTTTTTATCAGACTCTCATTCTGACGGCACCCATTCACTGCAGAGCATCCATTGATGAGACACTGATGCAATGCTACATTTCTACAAACCTGATGAAGAAACAAACTCATCGACATCTCAGATGATCTGAGGATGAACTCATTTACAGCAAATTAACAATTTTGGTTGAACTGTTCCTTTAAGCTTCTTGACTGAAAGCAGCAGAACTTGTCTAAAGCATCTCAGAAACGGCTGTCTTTTTATGATGCATTAAAGAAAGTAAGTAAATGATGGCAGAATTAGCATTTTTGTTGATCTAATCCTGTAAGATCTACTTTCTCTTCCCAGGCTCCTCCATACAGTGCTGCGGAGCCGACTCCGAGCTCAGGTGAGAGATCCTTCAGTCCTTCAGACACCTTTATTAGAGAAGTACCACATAATGTACACTAAAATCAGTAACTATATCTAATAAGCTTTCCAACATATATTTATTAATGTAGAAATATCATGATCATTTCATAGAATAATAATAAAAAGTTAATATAGTTTTCAGAATACAATATTATTTTATTTTATATATATATATATATATACATATTATTTTACATTATATATATATATAGATATATATATACACATATATATATATATATATATATATATATATATATATATATATATATATATATATATATATATAATGTAAAATAATCTGTAAAAATTATATGTATATAATTTTGTAGATTATTTTATATAATAATATAATATAATTTTAATACTATTTAATTGTGACTTTGATTATATAAAATAAAAATGATATGATCATTAAGACATGGCAAAGTGTTTTTACATTACTTTAATTCACTTAATTTAAACTTCATATTTTAGGTAATACAGATTGAATTTTTACAGTGTAAAAATAATATGTTTCCTTTCTTTCTAGCTGATAAATGGTTCTTTTACAAGCAGACATAGACAACGATCATCAGCGCTGATGGGAAGAATAAATGGCCGGAAAACAGTTTTATTACACGAATCCATCATCAAGAACAGCAGACTCACGGATGTCATAATTCTGTCATATATTGTTTTAGTTACTGATAAACATTGTGTAGTTTGATTCATAAAGGCCTAAACAAAGTTTGGATGATAGGTAGTCGATGCAAAATACTGTATGAACATATAAAGCCTTTCAATGCAAACTCAATCAGAATAAAGCAATGTGACTTTATAAATCATATCTGTGGTTGTCAAGAGCTCTTTTACTGGAATACAGTGCATATTTATATTATGCATAATTGCTGAAATGTCTATTTCAGCCTCTGTATGATAAAGGAACATCTAATTGTAGCACATTTAATTAATTTGCCCGGCTTTAATCACTATAATTGCTCAGAAACATTTGATTGTGGTTCTACAGGTAAGAGCTAATAATGTCATGATGTTATTTCTTGACTTTATGCCCCGTCGCCATGGAGACCAGCATCACTGCAGCATCATCTGTTTCTCTGCGTTTGATTGACAAGCAGATGTGAACTGATGTTTACTGGGAAATAATTACACAGACTTATGAGGATCATAAGAATGATGCATGGGAATAATCTTCCGGTAACTGGAGAAATTTCCTGAACCTGTACACAAAAAAATGTAATAAAAATCATTAAAGTTTCACATTGGCAGCCAAATGTTTGGAATAATTAAGTTTTTTAATGTTAATGAAAGATGTTTCCTGCACACCAAGGCTTTTGTTGAGCACTGAGATAATGATGCTGAAAATACAGTATAATTACATAGAAAACAGTGGTTTTAGATTGAAATAATATAAATAATATTTCAAAATTTTTACTGTATGTTTGATTAAATAAATGCAACCTCGTTGAGCAGAAGAGACTTCAGTAAAAAAAAAACACAAAAAAAACGCCAGTGTAAAGAATGATTTATAATGGCTTTAAACTTTTTATTGCATCGCTTAAATCACTTTTCCCTAAGCAAGTATTTAAGTTTTTTTTATTGTAATCTTGTTAATACTATCACACACAATATTAAAGTCCACTTAAAGGCTGATTATGGCAAATATCTGATGTGATCATTTGATATGCAGACTGAAAACATTTATGATTTTAAATCGTAAAAATCCTAACTAGTCCCATACTGGTAAAAAAAAATTAAAATAAAATTTGTATAGCCTGAAATAATTACTTTGGATAAAAGTCGCTTTGGATAAAAGTGTCCACTTAAATACATAAATGTAAATCTCATATTTTTAAACGCATATATACTAGAATAAAACATTCTGTGTTTCTGATCGCTAATATGAATGTTTTCCCCCATTAGTGAGAGTTTGTACATCACTGATTTCTATATGCATGATGTTCTGTATGCATCCCAAGATCAGCTTATGAAATATAACGCTGAAGTTAGTCACGTGGTGTTGGAGTAGATGTGTAAACAGCGGCATCTAGCGGTCAGTGGTTGGATGCGCAACACACCTGCATGCACAGGTGCGCGTTCTACAGCCATACAGGTGTGATTAAAGTTTTTTTTTTTTATGTATCCACATTTTTTTCAAGTTTTAATTGAGAACATCAAATAAACTGGCAGCTACAATACAGTAGAAGTTTTTAAAAAAAATAATTAATTACATGTAAAAAGGACAGGGGTATGTTACTAGTGAAAATAAATCATATTAAAAGGAAAAGATTTAAGGACTTATATATTCAAGTCGTTTTTAATAACTACCTTATTACAAGGTTAATTGGAAATAGTCCCAAAATACTGCTGTTAATCAGCAAACAGATCACACAAAAGTGGGTTCTGTCTTGAAAATGTGCATTTATGCACATAATATTATGTTAGTCATGTAGTCAAAATTAAATATATTTCGTTTACTTTTTACATTTAATAACCCCATAAAAAAAATCTTAAAGTAAAAAAAAAAAATTCGGACAATGTTCTCAATAAAAAAATATTAGGAAAATCCTTTTAGAGTGATGGCAGAGCAAAAATAAATAAATAGATCGATAGATAGACAGACAGACAGATAGACAGACAGACAGACAGACAGACAGACAGATAGACAGACAGACAGACAGATAGATAGATAGATAGATAGATAGATAGATAGATAGATAGATAGATAGATAGATAGATAGATAGATAGATAGATAGATAGATAGATAGATAGATAGATAGATAGATAGATAGATAGATAGATAGATAGATAGATAGATGGATAGATGGATAGATAGATAGCGCATTAAATTCTCCGCCCGCTGCTTACAGAAATACACTGTATCAAAATCAGTTTCTCAAATGTTATTGACATTAACGCATAAATAAATATACTAAATATTTATGAAGATTAAATTACGTTCACATGTCTTTAGACATCATGATTTTGACGTGAAACATTTTATATCATTAATTTGTTTATTTGTTCTTTTTTTAGCATTGTTATATTATTGTAATGACTGACACACATAAAAGCGGTTTTAATTATGTTATTTAACTGTAAAAGTAGCGACGCTCTCTGACCAATGAGATCGCCCACCGACGGTGACGTACTTCAAGGCGGAAGTAAGGTCAGGCTGTCGTGCGCGCTCATCCTGCGAAGTACTAGGGACGCTCCACGGCTCGCGCGCTTTCAGAGAATTACGGAAATAAACGGAGAATTTAACGACGACACACTGAGGCCGCGACACGCGTCTGAGAAACGGTGAGCGATGATAAAAACACATACATACAGAGAGAGAACCGGAAGAGGCTTTAATCAGGCCTGGGATTAACGGTGTGTGTGTGTGTTATCTTGCACCTGAGGACTGATGTCACTCATCTGATATGACAATAAGTGCATTTATAATAATATTATTAATAACAATGATGATAATAATACAATGAATTATAGGCTTATAGCCTAAATAAAACTGTAAACACTTCAGTCATCAATTTTATTTTAAGCGCCCACTTTCAAAAACTACGTTACGTTACATGTTCAACACGAAATACGTTTCTTCTCGTTGTTTTCATATGTTCGGGCCACACGAGAAAAATTAAGGAAATAAATGTAAACAGTTAACTTCTTTATCGCATATTAATGAGTAATAAATCCGTCGTCGTCGTCTCTGAGGGAATATTCGCAGACCGTTAATGCGCGCGTCCGTCAGATTAAACTAACGTTACTGTTTCAAGTAGTTCAGTTTTGTATGTGAGCTAATGTAAAATTGATTATATTTAGAAAAACATTTGGAGAAGTTTAAATTATCAATTTAATCCATTTTGGAATAAGGCTGTAACATAACTAAATGTGCAAAAAGTGATATGCAATGGTACTGAATTTATACCATAATATCTAGCCCACATGAACATCGATAAGTGTGGAAAAACATTGTAATATTACGATATAGGGCCCTAATTTATGTTTTCAGCATTGTGTGACATTATTTTCATGACTCAGACTCACTCAAACAAAAACGAGTCTAATTGTAACGTACTAATATTGTGATATATTGCCCTAAATACAGTATATATTTACTAAATAATTATACAGTAATACAGTAGATGTTTACATGCACATTGATAGGTGTGGAAAACATGCTAATGTTATAATATACATTGCAATAAATGTCAAAAACAGTACATAAAGTATTACCATGTGATAATTTCTTTATGGTATTACCTAGTTAACGTTACATGTTTAAAAACATGTTTGTTCTGCATATATTTACAGTAGATGAATATTAGTAAACTGGTGGGGTTTTTTTTTCTTTTGAGAAGTTTCAAACCTGCAGCCTAGTTAATTTATATTTAATTTTTTTCTTCTGTTTAAAATATTAGTAATCTTTTCTGTGTTTTTATTAGGAAACATCTGCAATGTCATTTATTTTTGACTGGATCTACAGAGGCTTCAGTGGAGTGCTGCAGTTTTTAGGTCTGATTCATGAGATTTAATCACTCCAATATTATTCTAACGTGGAAAATAGTTAGAAACAAAGTAGATAAGATGACCGTCAAAAAGTTTTTGCCCCCTTCTTTTTTTTTTTGCATGTTTGACACACTTTAAAATGTAATTTTATATTACACAAAGATAATGCAGGTAAATGTCCAAACCTGCCTGGCACTCCGTGAAAAAGTAATTGCCCCTAAATCTAATAACTAGTAGTGCAACGCTTTACAGCAACAAAACCTGAATTTAGTTTTTCTTGAGGCATTCAGAGGTGGATTGCTGTTGTGTTTGGGATCATTGTCCTGCTTCATAACCCAAAGAAATCATCATTAATAAACTGCATTTTGTATTTACTTGCATTATCTTTATCTATTATTAATTAGATCTGAATCGTTTAAGTGAGACAAATATGCAAAAGATTAAAAAAAAAAAAAAACACAAGAAGGGGCATGACACTGTATATATACATACATTTTGTGTTTGTGTTCTTGCAGGTTTGTATAAGAAGTCTGGAAAGCTGGTTTTTCTTGGTCTGGATAACGCTGGGAAGACGACTCTTCTTCACATGCTCAAAGACGACAGATTAGGACAACATGTGCCCACATTACACCCCAGTAAGACTCAGTTACTACGATTAAAACACAACACCGCTGTGAGATGAATGATTCCCTCTGACTGTGTTTCTCTCAGCGTCAGAGGAGCTGACCATCGCAGGAATGACCTTCACTACGTTTGATCTGGGAGGTCATGTACAAGGTCAGAACTATCCCTTCAGCATCAGTCCTGGAGTTTCAGTCATTGTTAATCATCTAGTCGCCTGCCTACAGTTCTGTGGAAAACAAAGAAGAAGTTATATGAATCTTGTAAGTGTGTTGTCTTTCTTCTGCAGCCCGGAGAGTGTGGAAGAACTACCTTCCTGCGGTCAACGGCGTGGTGTTCCTGGTGGATTGTGCGGATCACGAGCGTCTCAAAGAGGCGAAGCTGGAGCTGGACGTGAGTCTGCGCAGTTTCAGCCGATCGCAGGCAGACGCTTCTCTCTCTGAGCTCAGTCTCTGTGTTTACAGGCTCTTCTGTCAGATGAGAGCATCTCCGGCGTTCCCGTGCTGGTTTTGGGGAATAAGATCGACCGTCCGGAGGCTGTGAGTGAGATCAGACTGCGAGAGGAGTTTGGTCTGGATGGACAGACCACTGGGAAGGTAAACACTACCAGGCAAACGCTTTTCTGCTCACCAAGCCTGCATTTATTAGATCCAAAGTGCAGCAAAAGTATTTGTTTTTGAATCTGTGTTAAAGTGTAATGTATTTCTGTGATGCTCCGCTGTATTTTCAGCATCATTCCTCCAGTCTTCAGTGTCACATGATCTTCAGAAATCAGAATAATATGATGAGTTACTGCTTTAATGATTATTATTATTATTATTATCAATATTTAAAACAGGTGAGTAATTTTCTTCATGATTTGGGTTAATACTTTTAATCAGCAATGATGCTTTAAATTGATCGAAAGTGATGAAAACACCATTTATAATGTTAAAAAGATTTCTATTACAGATAAATACTGTTCTTCTGACCTTTCTATTTAATCAGAGAAAGCTAAAAAAAATTACTATTCTGATTTCAGCATAAAAAACTAATAATAAATGTTTTTGAGCAGCAAATCATCATATTTTCATGATTTCTGAAGATCATGTGACACTGAAGACTGGAGGAATGATGCTGAAAATACAGCGGAGCATCACAGAAATACATTATATTTTAAAATGCATTCAAACTGAAAACAGTTATTTTAAATAATACAAATATTTGATAGTTTTTTATGCTGTACTTCGGATCAAATAAATGCAGGCTTGGTGAAACTGTAACTGTAAATCTGTTCAGAACTCCTGGGTGGTAGTGTGTATTAAACACTGATGCTGATGATGAGATGTTTGTATGAAGCCGAAGTGGTTTGGAGTGACGTGTGTTGTGTCTGCAGGGCAGCGTGTCGCTGAAGGAGCTGAACGTGCGTCCGCTCGAGGTCTTCATGTGCAGCGTGTTGAAGAAGCAGGGTTATGGAGAAGGCTTCCGCTGGCTCTCGCAGTACATCGACTGATTTCATCCCTTCTGGCCTGATCGGATTTATTATCAGCAATAAGTATCGAAACCCGCTCCTTACACGGATTTAAAAAAGGTAATTGTGACTTTTCAATCTTACAATTCAGACGTAAAATAAAGAACAATTCCAAATTGTGAGATATAAAGTCAGAACTGCGATTCTGTGTTTCTAATTGTGTCATTTTTCTCTTAATTCTGAGTTTTTGTTTTCTTAAAATTGTGAGGAAAGTATACATTGTGAGGTCTCACATTTCTGTTCTTCGTTTCTTCGATTTCCGGTCCATTTCTAGTTTATATCTCAGAATTCTGACTTTTTTCCTCACAAAGAAGACATAAAAATCTCACAATTTTGAACCTTTTTGCTCAGAATAACTACATCTTGCAATACTGTTTTATCCCCCCACAATGAAACAAACACTAAAAAAGACAATTGCAACTTTTTATCTCACGTTACAAACTTTTTCTCTCATGATGGATCTCTTTTCTCATAATTCTGAGGAAGAGCCAAAACTGCAGGAAAATTTCTAAAAATCTAGAAAGTCTGAATTCTGAGATAAAGAGTCACAGTTCCTTAAAACAAAGTGTCTTGTGGCTTAAACAAGCTTCTATAAATAAGAGCTGTTGATTTGATCATTTGGTGTGTTTTAGTGGATATTTTATTGATCGTATTGTCATCTGTTCTGCATGTGTGCAGCGGACGCACTGCAGCTTTAAATGCAGAAGATCCTGTAGCCATGGCTTTTGAAATAATGAGCAAAGTGCAAGCACATGTGATTTTTCAGTGAATAATATTTAGACCACGTTTGATCGGGGGGTTTTGTCTTGAGTGTATTATTCAGAATCTTTCTGCATTCTAAAGATCTGATGTGTTTGAGATGTACAGTATGCTGTAATATATATTCTACTGTACAGTGTCAGATGCCGTCAGTGTTTGTTGATCATCAGAAGAAGCTTTGGCTCGTCTGATATGAGAGCATTTACGGCACAGATGTCATCTTTTTTTGCAAGTGTGTAAATATTGTATAATGAAGTATAAGTGTTTTATTGTTCATAGCTTTGACTTGAGTGTACAGGAATCCATCATAACAGACCGTAAACATCTATAAACTAAACTATTTTAAAGAATGTTTCTACTGTTGTTATTTAATATAATGATTTTTAAACCGATAATCCACTCTTTATATTTTGTCCTTGTTACAGTGTAATTATACATTTAAGGACTGAGGAATATTAATTAACTACATGTTCTTACTGTATGGTTTGGATTAGAGTCTGTTACTTGTATGTAATTATGCATAATGTATTGTTATTATAATAGGAAGTGCATGTAACCAGTCTAACAAGGATGCCTTAAAATAAAGTAACAAAAAAATTAACACTTAGTATTATTACATCATGCAACAAACCCTAAATCTATAGTAAGTACATGCGTATTAATATTACCCAGTAGTCAGTTGTATAATTAAACTGTAACAAAGGCACCTTATAATCAAGTGTAACCCAGAACTCTATTGAATGGACAAAATATTGCTTTTAATTGTTAGTTACACCGCTGTTAAACAGCAGGAGGCAGCAGTGACTTCAGAGAGATTCATCATGAGAAGAAACACACTGCAATCCTGACAAATATGGAAGCATGTTATACATATCTAATCATTTCTGTCATTTCATTTTCATTTTGCACCAAATGTTGCACAAATGTATTGGAAAATGTAAATGTAAATACAGAAATGCATTGCCATTTTACATATAGCATTCCAAATTGAATATTGCTACCCATATGCTTCCATAGACAAACACTAGTTTAACTTGAGTGTCTTCAGATAAAGAGTGCATGCATGTGGCTATAAATGTGTGTTTGAGCCTCAGGGGGTTAATAAAACACTGTTTGGATTTGTCTGAATAAGTCTGAAACACTGAAAGCATTCTGGTTTCTTCTGCCTGATTTTCCCTTTCCACCTTCAGGATTTAACAGATAAAACTAACTACCATACAGTAGCTCAAACAGCAACACCAAGGTCATGGGGTCGATTCCTAGGGAATGCATGAGTGAAAGTGTAAGGTATTTGATGCATGAATTGAAATCTATGTACACCTTCACACTAATGTGAGTGGCTTTGGATAAAAGCATTTGCCAAATGCATATATTGTGTGTTCCTGCAGTATATATCATCTTTACTGCACAGCAGTGTTATTCTAGTATCACTGATATACTAGTTTTTATTAATCTTTGTATTTTTTGTTGTTGTTTTAATTTAAAGTTGTAGTAACTTAGTAACTCTTTTTTTTCTGGTAATAGTCATTTAGTAACAATTATAGTTTTTATTAATATTTAGATATAGTTTCTGTTAATACTTTGTTCTCAATTAATTTAATTTGTAGTAATTTACCTATTCTTATTTTTATTAATTTAGTAACCAACTTAGTTTTTTACTAGTAATTTAGTAACTATTCGTTTTTATTCATATTCAAAAATACTTTTTAAAAAAGTTTTAATTTTTAGTTAAAGTTGTTGTAATTTGTACATTTTGTAGCAACTCTTAGCATTTTTATTAATTTAGCTGCTATTATATATTTTTTAGTAATAGTAATTTAATAACTGTTATCGTTTTAATCATATTTTGAATTAGTTTTTATTTTTATACTTTGTTTTTATTTTAATTTTATGATAAAATGTCTTTACAGTTTTAGCTTTAATTAGTATTTAACTATAAATATATATTTTTAACTCTAAATTGAGAAAAGTCATCTTAGCAAGTAAATTACGTTTTTATTTTTATATATATATATACATATATATAAAGTTTTGGTTTATTGCATTTCGAGTAAATACAAGTTTTTATAGTTTTAGTATTAGTTGTAATAATAATCCTATTATAATCCTGTTGCATATGCAAATTACTGTATGCATAGATCTTTACTACATTTGGCAAACTGCAGCATACAGCTGGAATACAGTATCCCACAATGCATTGCACTCAACACCTTCCATTTCCAGAGTGATGAATGAAACAGAAGTGCTATAACATTCAAACTCATTCTGAATAATATTTTTGATGCATGAATGATCTGATTCTCGTGCTGTTTAATATCACAGCAGTGTTTTCAGCGACTCTGAGGCTGTATATTAATTCAGCGCTGCCAGATATTGATTCTCAGACGCTGCACACAACTCACAGCTGATTATGTATCAGAGAGACGCTTCGGTTATTTACAACATTTTATTCACAGATTTCGAGGAGCCGAGCTTCTCAACATCAGACATCACGCATTGACTGTTATTTTACAGAGAAAGAGCCAATACAAGAGCTTTCTGCTGTGAACGATCATGCAACATGAAAAATAAAGCCCAGAACATTTACAAGTTAACGGTTCATGTTCTGTTTCAGCAAAAATGACCTTTGACATCCCACACAGGCTTCATTTAAAACACAACCTGATGTGAATCAAAGACAGATTCAAGAAACGGGAGTCACTCCTGATTCAGAGACGAGTGTGAAATCAAAGTGTTTCAGCTGTCAGTCATAATTAAGTTAATTGCATATCAGTAATTTGACTTTGATGTTTCGCTCCATGTCTTTGTTTGCTACATTGATTCTTTTTCAAATGTTTTTATCGCCAAAGCAAATCTAGTTAAAATAGTCTCAAAATGAATGCATTTACCAAATATGATTCACAGAAGCATAGCACAAAAAAAGCTATTTCATTATTCATAATCAATCTTAGTTTGTGGATGTTAATTTGATTGTATGTGAGCAAATCATATTTTTTGGTGAACGTAAGAAAAGACACAAATATACTTGTGTTTATAAATTAGGTTTTTAATTTAAAAATCATATTTTGTGCATATGAAAAATCATGAGTTTGTCTTTTTCTGTTTGCCATTATATACTTTTAATAAAAGTTACTAAAATTATAATAAATACATACTTATAAATTAGAAGTATATGCAAATGTAAATTAAAAATAAACACGTATAAATAATTTGCATATAAATTATAAAAATATATAAACATTATAATAAACTTAACTGCAAGCAAATTCACAAAGAAGTCGATTGGTTTCAGGAAGGCGTGAACATACTATTGTATTTATGAATTAGGTTTGCATTTAGTGAATTTGAATTGTGCAATGCATATTTTCCGAATATAATTTCAGAAGTTTATGCTTGCAAATATATATATAATACAGTATCTTTGCACATTTCTGCAAGCAAATTCACATTTTTGTGTGTGTGGATGTCAGTTTGTGTATTTGCCAATCATTTATGTTTGCAAATATATACTAACTAAATATTAAATACATGACTCATATATTGTAATAAACTAATACTAAAGCTAATTCACACTCACAAAAAATTGATATATTTACAACTGATCGTTTCGTAACTTTATTCATAATCACAAAATGATTCCGTGATTTGCAATTTTTGAATTTTTTTTTATTTGTGAATGAATTTTTGAAGATTTTGAGATTAATTTTTTAGCTGCTCCAGAAAGCAAGCATCATAAATGTTTATATGAGCGTATCGGAAATATCAGTAACTCTCTGATCGTGTCGGAGCATTAATGTAGGGAACATGCATTATGTCTGTAATTTTTAGTGCATAAGAACATGATTTTTAGAGAGCCAGAAGCTGAAACTCATGATTATAGTCACGTTCACACAGATAAAGGTCTGTAAAGTGAGTGTAAACCTGATCTCCAGAGGTTCAGAAACCAAGTTCTGTTGCATAAATCCCCTCAAATAAACCCTAATACCCTGTTAATGATGACGCATCAATCTCCAGGCTTCGCAGAGTTTGAGTCTTTCGTGCATCTGAATCTGTTAAAGCGATGACAGAAATGAAAAACAGTGAAATGCAGACTCGGGCGCTGGTGGGATGCTTCAGGAAGCAGAAGTAGATCAGGTGCAGCGGTCAGCAGATGCTGGAGATGTTTCACCAGATGTATCCGCCGTCGTCAGACTCCTCTTCATCTTCCTCTTCTTCTTCTTCTTCCTCTGCGTTCTCATCCACATCTTTCTCCTCCTCGTCCTCCCAGCCGACGCCGCTGCTGAAATCTCCAGAGCTGAGCAGCTCGTCTACGGCACACAGAATTATCAGACTTCATTTATAGTTTAAAGTAACTTTTTCAGGGCAGTTCATTTCAGATTTTGTTACTATATGTAATTTAATTGCAGTTTTTGAGATTTCAGGATTCCCCCATTCATTTAGACAGCACTTTGTCTTGTTTGAGCTGCCCAGAGACTTTGCAGATATAATGAGTGAAGGGACTTTACTTGAAAGGGTCACTCACCGCAGTCTGGGTGTCCGTGGATTCGGGACCCCGGGGCCTCGGCTCCATGAGGGTCGACACACCAACACTCATCACGGCTGCGGTCACACTGCAGCTTCTGGTAATAACCGTCCTCATCACAGCTGGGGATGTACATGCCTGCACACACACACACACACACACACGGCAGTACGCACACAAGCTCGCACACACACATGCACGCGCATGCACACACGTGCAAACACACACACACACGTACACACACATGCACGTGCATGCACACACACATACACACACACACGGCCGTGCGCACACAAACACACGCACTCACACATGTACGCGCATGCACACACATGCAAACACACACACACATGCACACACACATACACACACACGGCCATACGCACACAAACACATGCACACACACATGCACGTGCATGCACACACACATACACACACACGGCCGTACGCACACAAACACATGCACACACACATGCACGTGCATGCACACACACATACACACACACGGCCGTACGCACACAAACACACGCACTCACACATGTACGCGCATGCACACACATGCAAACACACACACACATGCACGTGCATGCACACACACATACACACACACGGCCGTACGCACACAAACACATGCACACACACGTACACACACATGCACGCGCATGCACACACACGTGGAAACACATACACACACATGCACGTGCATGCACACACACACATACACACACACGGCCGTACGCACACAAACACATGCACGCGCATGCACACAGACACACACATACACACACAAGCATGCACATGTACAAACACACACACACATGCACAAGTATTAGTGTTCCCGTGAAATGACTTTTTAATTCATGTTCTTGGTATTTTATTTTTACTTATTGTTTTTAGTCATTATTGTTTATGTATTAGTATTAATTTACCTTTATTAATTTAATAAATATTTAATTAAATATTATTCAACTTAAATTATCTTTAATTATTATTTATTTATATTTCATTATACTTTATTTTTAGCTAATTAAACCTGATTCAAAGTGATATAGTTTCTTTGTCATTTTTTTATTTGTTTAAATAAAATTTATTGAATTTTAACTGTATTTGTTTATAATTAATTATTTAATGAATACAGCGATCAAGACTGGCATTATTTTCTATAATAATACAAGAACATTAATATGGTTACAAAATGTTTTACCATTTTAAAACTATAATTATTTTTTAGATATATAATTATTTTTATATTTAATTATTTTATTTATTTATTTTTAGGTAATTAAAGAAAAGACTGGCATTATTTCTATAACAAAAGAATAGTAATATGGTAACAAAATGTATACCAATTTAAAACTATTAACTATTAATTTAAACTACTTAAATTTCCTAATTCATGTTTCTAATCTTTTTAATTTTATTTATTGATTTTTCTGCTTACTCTTAGGTGGTTAAACAAGGAAAATAAATACAGTGACCAAGACTGGCATTATTTTATTATTTTAAAAATATTTACTCTATTAATTCATGTTCCTGGTCTTTTTAAATTGTATGTTTTTTTATTTTTTTGCATGCATGTACTAATTAATTTAGCTACTTAAACCATATTGATGTCATTAATCAACTATATACAATAGAATCCATAGAATTCTCTGTTACTCACAAAGAAAATACATGGCATCCATTTTCCATTCAAAAAACACTTTTTCTAATTTAATAGAAGTCTGAATATATGGGTATGATGTATTCAAAAAAAGTCTTCTATCTTCTATCCATTGCACATATATATCCTTCCTTTCTTAACCACAAGTGGCTTGATTTTGAATCATTTTCCTGTAATTGCATTTCTGCTGGTTTGTCTGTCTGTGTGCATTTACCCGGTTTCCTCTTAGACGGCTCTTGTATCTGAATCCTCTCGATTTCAGCCAAACATGGAGGTTCTGCAAAAAAATACATGAAAAAAAAAATATTTAAAAAAATAAATGACACATCAGTCCATCTCTCAAATCACACATGAGGTCAGATAAAATAGATAATAAAATATTGTTAACATTTAACTTATAAAATTTACAGTTCAGAAGAACCATCAGCGAAATTATTATTTTTTAAATGCTTTTTTCTCTCTCTCTCGCTTACTATTTTTTTCTCAGTGGTCCACTTGCAATGTTATTGTTATTGTTTTTGTTTTGTTTTTTGCACTGAAACATAATTTTCCCCAGAAAAGCCCATGCCACACTCACTCTCTCTCCAGAAGCACAGACACCATTCTGCCGTGGACACCTTCCCGTCGCGATACGAGTCGCACGAGTTGAAGAAGGGCCTGATGCACACTTCATACTTCTCCAGGTTTATAGCGGCCAGCTCGGACTGATCCAGGAACAGGTCATTACTGGTGTCCAGCTTGGAGAACATCCAGCCGATGGAGTCCTTACAGCCGGCCACGAGCCCCCGGTCAAACACTGCAGAGGAACAAGCTGAGATTCAGAATGATGATCCAACAACTGAACTCTGTTCAATTGTGTTCTCACTGTTATCCGCTAGGGGGCGCTATTACACATCTCCTGATTGAGTCTAGATAGAAGATGCAGAAAGGTGCCATGATCTCATATACAAGCATATGCATATGAAAAATTATGCAATCATCAACACTTACACTAACTTTTTCCAAAAACGCTGTCGGGAAAAAATACTAAGTGTAACAGTATTCATTAAGAAAGCTCAAGAGATAATTAATATACATGATAATATACCTTCATAAGAAGAAAGAGGGGACACTGATTTTTCTCCTTTTTAAGGAAATTAATACTTTTATTCATCAAGGATGAATTAAATTGATCAGAAGTGACTTTTAAGATATTTCTAATTTTACAAAGGATTTATATTTGAAATAAATTCTATTCTTTTGGACTTTCTATTCATCTGTCAATCCTGAAAAATAAAATGCATCACCGTTTCCACAAAAACATGAAACTATAGAAACTACAGAAGCTCAGTTCCACCACAGGAGGAAAAAAAAAGTTGTTTTAATTTTTTTGTCGCAATTCTGTCTTTTTTCTGAATTCTCTTGTAATGAGAAAAAAAATTAAAAATTAGATGTACACTCAGAAATACAAGAAAACAAGTCTGAATAGAGATAAATGTATTTTAGAATGAATATTAAAAAATGGACTGAAAACAATAATACTAATCATAAAATCATAAAATATCCTTTCCGTTTACCTGCATGTCAATTGATAATAACTTCTGTTAACTATTGAAAGACATCAGAGAACCACAAACAAGTAAATCTGTCGTTAAATTAACAATTCTGAGGAAAAAAAGTCAAATTGTGTGTAATGGATTAAAACTTCCTAATCATCGGGAAGAAGGAGGCGGGAACCGGCGGACAATCAAACGAAGCTTTAATAACAAAATACACACAAAACACACTCAAATAAAAATCACAACACAACTAAAAGCCCAGGCCTGGTCCTCTCTCGCTCTACTCCCCCCCCCTCCCTCCGGGGGGGACCGCTCACGGGGACCTGCGGGAACCTGGGGGTAGGACAGACGAGGCAAGAGAAAAGGAGATGGAAGGAGGAACAACAGAGACGAGAGAGGGGAGAGAGGAGAAAAA